>NC_053118.1:34829801-35129801 GCF_010015445.1 Perca fluviatilis
GTGTATATTGAAGAAATTAAAAAAGATTATGCAATATTCTGCATACATGTGATGTCATCATTTGCTTGTTATTTAAGGTGGTGAAGTGGACTGCGGCGGCGGAGCTTTATTAGGAATCAGTGTGTGTGTGTGTGTGTGCGCGTGCGTGCGTGCCTGCCTGTAAATCACGGATTTAACCCTGATAATATGGCCCTAATATCTGCAACCATAAATAATTGAAACATTTGGGGGGTGGGGGGAATAAAAGCCTCCTCGGGCCTCGAACCTCCGTGTGAAAATCCTTCTCTCCTTCAAAGTCCACATGCAAAAATAATAATAATAATTTAAAAAAAAAAAAGACAGAAAAAAAATAATCCCTTCGTTTTCCTCCAGCGCCGAGATGGATTTCTGACTCATTAGCATTTATGCAAATGAGTTTCTAATTGCAGGCGTAATGACTCTGGCGTGGGAGATTTTTCAACCCGCCATGTTTTTTTTGTTACTGCACATGGATTCATTTCCCTTTTTTCTTCATCTTCATTTGTTTTTTTGTGATTTTTTTTTAAACAAAAGCGGACCTTTCTCTCACTTCCAGCGCGCTCATCCGACCGGAATCCTGCCGCAGCTTTATGTCACGTTCAGAAAGACTTTTTCCTTCTTTATTTTTTTGTATTATTATTATTCCTATTTTTTTTACAGGCCGTGTTTCTCTGTGGCATGGACAGAAGCTGTTATTCCCCGGCTGTGCGCCGCAGTGCAGCCTGCTGCTGGGAAGATGCTGCGGGAGAATGTAACCCTGCATGGAGGTGAGTCCGGAGATGCAGCCGCAGCAGCTCGGAGACGCACACTGCATGTCACCGCAAAGCTCCTCTCTGATGCAATGTGCGGGGGAGACGCGGGAATGCAAAAATGGCAGCACATAACAGGACGCAGCAGTTTGATTTGGATTTTAGCTTCCCATCAGGCCACGGTCAGAGAGAAATTAATAAAGGGCTTAAAAAATAATAATAATAGACTTTTCTGAAGGAAAAGCATGCGCACTTATTCTCTTGGGAGAAATGAAAGTGTTGACCCCACCCGGCAGAAATATTCATGACCCAAACGTGCAGGATTTAAATTGTCAGGTTCACGTTTATAAGTTAAATGGAAAATATTTCACCTTTGTGATTAAAAAAGGAAAAATTTTACGTTTTTTTTTTCTTCTTTTCTAAATGTTTTCGTTTGTCTCGTTTTATTTACCACCGAAGCTCCTTCGCTTAATGAAGTATTTAGGAGGGCTGTGTGTGTGTGTGTGTGTGTGTGTGTGTGTGTGTGTGTGGGGGGTGTTTTCTGTCTGGTTTGGCACAAGGAGGCTGTTTGGCCCCCACAGCGCTCCAACAATAAGGGCAGATTTTAAGGGACAAAAGATCCAGAGCTTTTGGTTGCAGAGCACGTCTCTCTCTCTGACACTGGTGCACTGGGAATACTGGGATGTAATACTGGGATGTAATACTGGGATGTTATACTGGGATGTAATACTGGGATGTTATACTGGGATGTAACACTGGGATGTAATACTGGGACATTTTACTGGGATGTTACACTGGGATGTAATACTGGGACGTTTTACTGGGATGTTACACTGGGATGTAACACTGGGATGTAATACTGGGACATTTTACTGGGATGTTACACTGGGATGTAATACTGGGACATTTTACTGGGATGTTACACTGGGATGTAATACTGGGACGTTTTACTGGGATGTTACACTGGGATATTATACTGGGATGTAACACTGGGATGTAACACTGGGATATAATACTGGGATATAATACTGGATTGTTATACTAGGATGTAACACTGGGATGTAACACTGGGATATAATACTGGGATATAATACTGGGATATAATACTGGGACGTTTTACTGGATGTAATACTAGGATGTTATACTGGGATGTGACACTGGGATGATATACTGGGATGTTATACTAGGATGTAATACTGGGATGTAATACTGGGATATTATACTGGGATGTTAAACTGGGATGTAATATTTGGATGTTATACTGGGATGTTATACTAGGATGTTACACTATGATGTAATATTGGTATGTGATACTGGGATGTAATATTAGGATGTTACACTGGGATGTAATACTAGGATGTTATACTGGGATATAATACTGGGATATAATACTGGGATGTTATACTGGGATATAATACTGGGATGTTATACTAGGATGTTATACTGGGATATAATACTGGGATATAATACTGGGATGTTATACTAGGATGTTATACTGGGATATAATACTGGGATATAATACTGGGATGTTATACTAGGATGTTATACTGGGATATAATACTGGGATGTTATACTAGGATGTTATACTGGGATATAATACTGGGATATAATACTGGGATGTTATACTAGGATGTTATACTGGGATATAATACTGGGATGTTATACTGGGATGTTATACTAGGATGTTATACTAGGATGTTATACTGGGATATAATACTGGGATATAATACTGGGATGTTATACTGGGATCTTATACTAGGATGTTATACTGGGATATAATACTGGGATGTTATACTAGGATGTTATACTAGGATGTTATACTGGGATATAATACTGGGATGTTATACTGGGATCTTATACTAGGATGTTACATGTCTTCGTATAAGGATCACAGTGAGCGCAGGGTTCAGGGTTCAAATCCTCAACACAACACAGAATCTTCCGGTTAACCAAAGATGGAGGAAGTGTAGATATTTCTCAGGTATCATCAGGCAGTTTGTGCCATGTTGTCTGAAAAGAGGCGGTTGCTTAAGAACCCGACCTCTTTGGAAATTTGTATGAAAATAGATTGTATTTCCGTTCTTGTGTTGGAAACATTGTGGATTGACTGTAGGTGCTCGGCGATATGGAGAAATTCAAATATCACGATGTTCTTGACCAAATACCTCGATGTTGACATTGCGACGATATTGTAGGGTCGCTTTAACAAAATCCTATTTACACAATGAGATTTTTGATAAATAATGGTCAGAAATGTCGATTAATGACTACTGTAAGTGGGTAAAGGCAAATAGTAGAACAGCTAGTAAGGCTGGTAAGGTCGGAAAATGACCCCACTTTACTGTGCCTAGCCTTTAAAACCAGGGAAAGACAACACTGACCATATCACAATATATAAATGTAAGACAATATCTAGCCTCATATCGCCATATCGACATAATGTCAATATATAGCCCAGCCCTAGTGTTTTATTTTAAAGTCAATGAAACAAAAACAAAATTCAAGACACAATTTTGCAAAATTCTTTTTCTGTCGTTTAAATTCTGTACATATTCCACAGAGTCTGGAGACTACGGATTACAAAATAGGAAAGTGCCATGAAAAGGTACTTATTGCTGGGGGAGCAGTTCAAAATCCAACTCATAGTTGCAACAGATCAGATCGATTCTATGGCACAGTTATTCCCCCCCCCCCCCCCCAAAAAACTCACAAGACAGTTTACAAATGTTGTTATTCCAACCAACACCATTTTCAATAGGTTTGATTTTTCAAGGGCCATCTCTTCTCATCTGCTCTATCTGAACTGGAGTTAATGGTCTTAAGAAGACATTGAAATTTAGGATACTGGGGGAGCAACTTACACAACAAACCAGCAAAGAAAACGAGAAGAAAAGCTGTTCTGAGATTTGAAACATTTTCTGCTTTCTGATTTCCGTCTCTGCACTGTTGCCCGGGTCTTTTTCTTTTTCTTTCTCATTCATTAAAGTGTTTGACATGCTGGTCAGCAGTTGAACTCAACAGGTCCAGTGCAGTCAGTGTGTGTGTGTGTGTGTGTGTGTGTGTGTGTGTGTGTGTGTGTGTGTGTGTGTGTGTGCAACCTCCTTCAAAGATGCAATCTGAGATACAAATGTAAACCAAACAAGAATCTGCAAATGTGAGCCAGGAAGCTGCTGTCACTTGTGTCTTTTGGTAGACATGAGATCAAACGTTATTGTCTGTTCACACAGAAAATGTTCTCGCATCGTCTGCTCCAAAAAAAATCATTCCAAACCCAAACATAGAACACATCTGTGTGGTCACCCAACAAACATCTGACTCACACACTCATAGGCTCGATGGTGTTTTTATGCCCTCGACTGCTCCTAACCCTAACCCTAACCCTAACCCCTAACCAGTGCCTCCCAATTTTTTTTGGGGGGCAAAAAACACAGATAAAGCACTCACACACACACACACACACGCACACACACACACACGCACACACACACGCGTACGGACAGACACACACACACACACACACATACGGACGGCACACACACACGGCACACACACACGGACAGACACACACACACACACACACCTTACAACCGCACACAGCGCTACAAACACACGGACACACACACTTACAACACACACACACACACACACACGGGCAGACACACATGGCACACACACACACACACACGGGCAGACACACATGGCACACACACATACACACACACACACACGGACAGACAGCACACACACACTCATATAAAGACATGCCACACACAAAGACACACACACAAAGACACACACACACACACACACACACACACACACACACACACACACACACACACACACACACACACAGTGCGGGGGGAGTGTATAACCACAGTAAAGGGACAAACACAACAACTAAATTCGAACTAAAATCAGTTATTCATCTTTTCCACGGTTTGTTCCCCCCTTCTCATGCACCCTCCACGAGAAAGATGTCTCTTATGGAGGGTGGCCAAAATAACAAGAACACCTGCCAATCTAATCCAACCAGATCCAACAGCTCCTCGTTGAACACTGGAACGCAGCTGTAATTGCTGAGAATTGGTTGTCTTTTTAGAGCCTGCACTTAGTGTCGTTGCCGGTTTGGGATTTCTTGACATCGTCAGGCGCGTACTAAAGAAATACTTTGAGGTACAGGACAGGATCTTGGTGTCAGTGCAGTGCATGTGTTTACGTTTTCTTTTTCTTTTTCTCTTCAGCTTAATGAAACTAGAATCACTTAAAACTGCAAAACGATGCGATTCTTTTTGTCTGCACTATGCATGTGACGTTCAAAGTGTTTGTGATCCAGCTGGCAGCCCAAAGAACTTCCACACAACCCGGAGTCTGTTTACTGTAGATAGAGAGATAGATAGAGAGATAGATAGATAGAGATAGATAGATAGATAGATAGATAGATAGATAGATAGATAGATAGATAGATAGATAGATAGATAGATAGATAGATAGATAGATACTTTATTCCCAAGGGGAAATTCAAGGTCCCAGTAGCTTAGAGACATCACACACAACATACACATGCATCATAAACAGGATGATAAAATAATAAATCCACATGAATAATATGGACAATAAAATAAAAGATACTAAATAAAAAAGTACACATGAATGTACTGAGGGATTTATAAGCATGGGAGGCTTGCAGTGACAGGGCAGGGACTGACCCTGTGGTTCAGTCTGTATGGTAAGGTGCTCTATGAGAGGGGGTGTCACGGTGGTATGGTGCAAATAAGTCCAATAGTGCAAGTCTAAAGTCTAGAGACCAGCATTAAATATGGACAATATAGTAATATAAGAATATAAAAATTATAGCAGTGCAAGGATAAAGTCTAGAGACCAGCATTAAATATGGACAATATAAGAGAATAATGTAGACATAGTAATATAAACAAAACCGATAGCAGTGCAAGGATAAAGTTAAAGTCACCTATTAGTCTTAAAGTATCTGATATTTACTGTACTTAAGTATCAAAAGTAATGCTCTGATATTAAATGTACTTAAGGATTAGAATTAACAGTAAAAAAAAAAAAAATTATAATTTGATTATTAACTTTATGGCCAAAGATGTGTAACGGTATCTTCATCACCATTGTCGTCGGGGTGGTCATCGTCTGTTACCATGGCGGCAGAGCCTGCACCAGGTGTTTCCATGACGCTATCAGTCATTATGCTTCCTCCTCTTCTTCTTCTTTAGTTTTGGTCTATGGTGGGTTTTTTGCCGCTTGGCATTGCAACAGGCATTAGGTCACCAACTGGAATGGAGCGTGCATTATTTTGGCAATCTAGGAGCAATGATTCACCAAGCCTGCTGTTTTCCAGTGTAACTTTTTTAAGATCATTTTTTGGGGGGCTTTTTCCCTTTATTACAAGTGACAGTGGATAGGCGTGAAAGGGGGAGAGAGATGGGGGATGGCACGCAGCAAAGGGCAGCGGGTCGGATTCGAACCCGCGCCACTGCAGGGCTCCGCCAATGTGGGGGGTGGGCGAACTGGGTGAGCTAGAGGCCACCCCCAGTGTAACAAATTTCTTCTGATTTTATTTCGTAGTAACGAGTCACTAAGACACTCAGGGGAAATGTAGTGGAGTAAAAGTGTTAATTTTTATCTAGGTAAAAGTAGAAGGTTGCAGATATTAGGGCCATATCATGAGGGTTAAATCAATGATTTACAGGCAGGCACACACACACACACACACACACACACACACACACACACACACACTCTGATGCTGAGATTCCTAATAAAGTGACACCGCAGTTCACTTCACCACCTTAAATCACAAGCAAATGATGACATCACGTCTATAGAATTTCACATGTATGTAGAATATTGCACAATCTTTTTAATTTCTTCAATATAGACTTGCATATCTGCAATGTGTATGAGCGGTTTATCGCTGTACATTTGAATGCATTGAGTCTCCCACATTTTTTTTATTTGCAGGGACAAATATGTATGTGCCATGTTTATAAAATCATAACAAAAAGAGAAATATTTATGATGACCCACATTTCTAGGCCTAAATGATATTATATAAGTACCCACCTGTTTTAACTGAAGAAAAAACTATGACATCTCACACACACACACACACACACACACACACACACACACACACACACACACACACACACACACACACACACACACACTTACACACACACACACACACACACACACACACAGGAAATCATCCGATGTGACAAAGAAAGGGGGCTGTTACTAACACTTAAATTTAAAAAGTTCAATTTGAACACAGATCCACAGAACCTTTACTTATAAAAGCGTATGTATTTTGACATGGCTGTATTTCTAATATGACTTGAGTATAGGATGTGAAAACGTCTCTGGTTGCTATAATCTGCTCACAACTATAGGCCACTAATATATAATAACATTTTTCTTATATTGTCCTTAAAGTTATGGGTGTAGTTGCAGTCATAATCAAGCTACAGGTTATATTTGTAACAGTTATAATTACTGTACTAAATGCATAGTTCTAGTTGCAGTCGCATCATTCTGCATCTTAAACATGTCAATCATGGGAAATAATTGAGAATGCATCTGGGAAAAAATATATATATATATTAAGATATAATAGATATATATAAGACAAATAATAATAATAATAATAATAATAATAATAATAATAATAATAATAATAATAATACAATTGAAGTTGTAGTTGTATTGGCATTTAAGTTATAGCTGTAGTTGTAGTAATCAAGCATTATCAAGCTACAGGTTCTATTCATAACAACATTATGAGTTATGTTTCTGCTGTCATTGTTATATCCTAAATGCATAGTTGTAGTTGCAGTCACATCATGCAGCATCTTAAACATGTCCACCCTGCAAACTCATTCAGTTGCATTCAGGGACAATGAGCTGGATCTGGAACTCAGGCCTGTGCAGAGTAGACTAGATGGAGAGATGGGGGTGGTAGTGTTGGTGAGATGGGGGGGTGTTTAACCGCCAAGCCCTAGCTGTAGGAATGGCCTGATGGGTGCTAATGAACTTGGGATGTGCCCCCGCAATGCAAAGCGGCCCCCTGGTCCACCTCGGTGCCCGGGTTCCCATGCAGGCCGACGGAATAAGAGACAGAGGGATCATTGGGGGAGATGGGGGGGGCGGGGGGAGGTTTGTGGAGGGGGGGTTTGCTGGATGGTGCACCCAGCCTATTGTGTCCAGTCCTTAGCCCCATTAGAGCCACCATGCACCAACCACTCCGCTTTTCCCAAGAGGAGCTTCGAGGCCTGCCCGCCTGTCTGCCTGCCTGACCGGACTCGGTATCCAGGCATCGGCGAGGGAGAGGAGAGAGAGAGAGAGAGAGAGAGAGAGAGAGAGAGAGAGAGAGAGAGAGAGAGAGAGAGAGAGAGAGAGAGTGAGAGAGAGAGAGGGAGGGGAGGGGAGGAGGAGAGAAACAGTAGCCGTATTTAGAGTTTGAACTCCAGGAAAGCGTCCAAAATTTGGAGAGAAAGAAAAGAAGGAGCCCGGGACATTGTGGAAGGCAAGAGAGAGCCCCGCCCCCACCTCCCCGACAACAAACTGGGGGCTGACAAAGTTGTCTCTTTGGCAGTCGCGCCTCCTATTGAAGCAGTAATTTATTCAAAGGAGATTTTTATCCCCGCGATGTGATTATTATGATAATCAAGTGACCCAGACCCCCTTATTCTTGGCTCTTGTCTGCGGGCTCTAGGCTCGCCGGTGACAGTAAAAAGCTGATTTGCACGGTCCTGCAACCCCTCTTCCACTCTGCTCACATTCCTGGACTCCTCTGTATCAAAGACGCAGACAATGAGAATAGTGGATGTGTGCACTTGATCCAGGCGCATGAGCGGAGGCCGCAGTCTCCGCCCGGGGGCTTTGTGTCAAACGAATACTAGTAGCCAGACAAGATTACACGAAACTTTTTTTTTTATATATATATAATCCCACATGGGCTAAAAAAAAAAGAAAAAAGAAAAAAACAGGGCTTAAAACGCCACACTTGATAAGTGAAACTCCCTAACATGGCTACAATAGAGGCAGCACAGAGGATGCTGCGTGAGGAGTCCAGTATGGTGCCCATGCACTTGTGCGTAATTATGGACATAACTATGAATCTGGCCATCAGATTTGTATGCTGTATGAGGGTGTGGAAGCCA
Organism: Perca fluviatilis; assembly: GCF_010015445.1. Taxonomy (NCBI): domain Eukaryota; kingdom Metazoa; phylum Chordata; class Actinopteri; order Perciformes; family Percidae; genus Perca; species Perca fluviatilis. Next base: position 34,838,761 of record NC_053118.1, read on the forward strand.
ATATTTTCACAATTCTGTGTTTGGTTAAGTCTCAAATATGCAATCCAACCCAAAAGAAGTGCAACATGGATTTAGATTCAGATTAGTTCTCAGGATGCTGATAGGCTACATGAGAGGGGAGAACTTGAGCATCCGTGCTTATTCACGACCACGTCTGCTTTCATTTTTCAAAAGGGTGGAGACAAAAAAAAAACAGACCTGCATCGTGTCATAAAGGGGAGGGCCTTGGTGGCAGTATATGTTTTTAGAGCAGGCATGTTTTAAGTTCATATTGCATCTGACGAGAGGGATGGCGAGCGCGAAGGACTGCGCGGGCAGGAGAGAGAGAGAGAGAGAGAGAGAGAGAGAGAGCGAGAAGGGGGGGGGGGGTGGGGGGGGGGAGGCGAGATCCAGCTCCGCGGGAAATAATGGGGATGATAATAAAGCAGAGGGGGGAAAACCCGTCCGAGGGAAGCTGAATGGATGGAGCCAGAGAGACGTCACAGCCAGCCGCAGCCATGAAGACTGAGCGCTCCAGCCTCCGGAGGCTCAGTCGCTCTCCATCTCCCCAGCTGCTCGCTCCCTCGCTCGGCTCTTCTTCTTTTTTTTGGAGAGCGGACGCCGCGGCGACTCGCAGACGACGGCGTGAGTATAACGATTATAAGATGTGTTTTTCTTCTTTTATTTTTCCTCAATGGGGGGAGGGGGGGTGATGGTGATGCGAAGGCAGGTGCGGAATATCGGCTTTAAAAAAAAAACGCGTTTGCATGCCGAGCCGTGTGGCCTTAACCGTACAGTACGTCGCCAACCTGCACACATAACGGAGCACGGTGCGTGCGTGTGTGTGTGTGTGTGTAGTCTCGGTAGTCTGGATGTGGCAACAGCAGGCGATGTGTGGGCGATGAGTGGTTGGGCAGCAGGTCTTCAGCTCTAAATTTGATATATTCTATATATATATATATATATATATATATATATATATATATATATATATATATATATATATATATATATATATATATACGATTTCTGTCTCGTTTTTTTCTGTCTTTGTGCTCTGATGAGTGTAAAGCAGGAGGTGATGTTTCATATTCCATGCAGAACGGCAGCTGTTGGCAGCGAATAGTAAGGGGGGATACATATTGCTCAGCCCAAAATATGCAGATTGTTGTCTTTTATTCAATGTTTCTTACAGTGAGTGTGTGAGGGGTGTGTGTGTGTGTGTGTGGGGGTATAGTGCCCATGCAGGTCCATCAGGGAAAGGTCACAGAAACAGAGCATGCAGAATCAAACCTGCACACTCTGCCGTGCTGAGATGATGAAACGGATCAGCGAGAGAGCCGCTTGTAATTAGACCGGGTTGGCTCTGCTTTGAGGCAGAAGAACTCCTGTTTTCACAGCCTCAATGACGCATTGTGCACACATGCACAGACTTCATATGCGCCATTCACAGGGAGCCACAAAGGCCAAACGGCGCTTCCAGCACTGATTCCATTTCTCTCTCTCTCTCACACACACACACACACACACACACACACACACACACACACACACACACACACACACACACACACACACACACACACACACACACACACACACCTCCAAGGCACTTAGCAGGGCCGCTTTTCTATAGCTCTGCTCGCTGTGGCAGCAACATATGGCTCTAAAAAAAATAAAAAATAAAGGACTGTGTGCGGCCGTGTGGCTCAGATTGGAGGATTACCAGCACACAGGCCTGCAATGAATTCGTAATAAAACAAAGTGGTGGCGTTCACACCCATAGCTGGCGGATAAAGGGATCACAAGGCCAAATATCCAGTCCACACGTGTGCACCGAGTGTATGTATGAGGCCAGTGCCGAGAACACGTGTGCGCGCCCCCCACCGGACACAGAGAAAACGGTGCCTGTGTGTGGAGCTTTTGAGGGGTTCAAGCATCAAGAAAAAAAAAATAATTAAAAAACTGCGATTATGCAACGCTTCACACGACGAACATGAGAGCATTAATGTGCATGCATGCAGAGGTCAATGCACGAGGAGAGGCAGAGGGGGAATCTGGAGGAAAAAAATAATTATAGTAAAACTGGAAATGTGTAATTTAGTTTGCTAAAAATGTAAGTTAGACAATTTTATGTTTTTTTAATGTATTCATTTATTGAACTACTTGCAGCACACAACACACACTCTCTCACACTCACACACACACAGACACAGACAAAGTTGTGTGTGTCATTGCAGTGCACGATTTTAGTATCCCTTTATGTTACGGCAGGTTGCATTATGTTATCGTGACAATCCTCGACTTTAGCACAATAATTCATAATGCAGTAAGAATATCACGCGGCTGAGTCTGCACATTTTAACGCCCATCAGCTTTTATAAAATGATACTTGTCCTTGTTGGAGCATTACAACGCAGTTTGCTGATTACCTTTTCTGTTTGAACGTTAGCTGCATGTTAAATTGGGGCTATAATTGGGATCCTCCGTGCTGTACAGTCCATCTGAAGAATAAAATGAACGTCTCTTTTTTTTTCTTCTTTTTTTTCCAGGGATCCCTGGAGAGACACTCAGCGGCCTCACAACACGTGGCTTACTGTAGGTAATATGTTACTCACATCACACACGGGCTTCCGTATTCCACTCGGATATTTTGGGAAGTTTTAAGGGAATAATATAGTTTATATTTAAAGAAATAACAGATTACAGTATGATGGTATATAGTCAGATGTATGTCGTTGTTAAGCAATATTTCTTTTAGTAGATTAGTGTGTATTGGGTTAAAAAAGATGGTTTCTATAATGCAAAGTTCAAAGATTTAAAGAGGAATATAAGAAAAGCAGCCACAGCCAAATATAATGCCATTATTTTTTGTAAAATTCGCACAATATGCTCAGTGGCTTTAGTTTCAGTACAGGACGTGTTGAAAATGTATTTTGCGATTTCTAAAAATCGTCATTTTCAGCTAATCAGCGCCACACTACTGTGTAACACTTAATGTGCGTGTCGGTGTGTGTGTGTGTGTGTGTGTGTGTGTGTTCAGACCTACAGTGTGTCTGCCAACAGGCCTACATCTTCACCCTCAGTGTGCCTCTTCCACTCTGCTCATTCCAGAAATACACCTATCCACCTTCAGATATCGCTCTGGCGTGTGCGTAAAACACTTCATGCTGTGCGTTAAACTCGTGCGTAATTGCCTTTGTTGCCTCAAAATGCGGCATTCGAGCTGAGAATTCAACCTGTGTGTGACACAATATGGAATGTTTCACCATGTGGCTTCAACGAGACGAGAACCAAATGAGACTTTATAATAGGATCAATTTCTTGCTAATTAATCTACGGTCGCTCTGCACCTTCGCAAGAATTATTTCCAATTAGAGGCGCCGGATTTGTTGACGTCATGCACGTCTTGGCCAATGGCACGGACTGATGAGGGTTGTTTAAATGGCGGAGAGAAAGAAGCTGGAGCTCGGCTGTTTTTTTATTTTTTTATTTTTTTTAAATGGGAAAGTCTTTTCTGTAGCTGAGAGGGTCTTTTGGTTTTCAACTTCACACTTTCAAATCTCCACAAGCTTCATTTTCTGAACTCGCAGCGTGGATGATTCCTCGGGTGAAAAGCATCGTGAAAAGCGAACAATGTGGGGTTATAAACCCAGAAGACAAATATTGAAATTGTATCAATTTATTCGAATGATATAACAGCAGTGCAGCCAGGAATAAGCCAGTGTTAATGAAGGGGCTATTAATGATAATGGGGAAATAAATGCAATCTGCATAGAATTATCTTCCTCTGTATCCAGCTTGGAAATCGTGAAACTATATCTGATCTAAAAAAAGCCATAATGCTCCCAGCATTAAAAAAAAATCGTAATAATATTGCATCATTCCCATGCAAAATAATATTGTGGTGAATTACTGAGGAGTTTAAAACACCAACGAGAATAATGTGTGTTTTTTAAAACAGCATATAAAAAACGAAATTGTATTGTAAGTAATTGAATTTTCAAAATGTTGTAGGTTAATAATGCACCTTAAAAAACTGTAACATTATAATGATACCAAAAACATTATGCAATTAGGTCATTTTTATTAGAACATGTTTTTGAAAAAAATTGTCTTTTGCAAAAGAATATGAATTATCTGAACTACAATTCAAATCTGACAGAGGAAGATATTTATGAAGAAAACGTGTGTGTGTGTGTGTGTGTGTGTTTTGTGTGTTTGTGTGTGTGTGTGACTGCACTAATCTGTGTGTGTGACTGCGTTCATAAGCCTGGGTTCTTATCTGATATTGTCTGTAATTATGTATCTAAACGTGTAAGTTCACACGTTAGCTGCATGTGTGTGTGTGTGTGTGTGTGTGTGTGTGTGTTCCAGTGCAGTTTAGCATTCTGGGAGCTGAAGCATGCTTCTGCTCTCAAAAAAAAAGGGCCTCACTTTGTCCTTGTGGATTGAAACAAAGCACGTTGACCAAGCTCCGTGTTAAGACGTCAGCCTTCTGAACGGCAACAAAACAGGTTTAAAAAAAAAATAATTAAAAACTACATTGATTCAGAGAGCAGAAGAAAAAGACGAGGTGTTTATTGTAACCTGGAGGGAGAGAACAATGCCCGTGGGATTGGTTGTTTGCTAACAGGGATGTAGCTGTCTCTGCTAACGGCTGCATGTTGCCAGTCAAGTCGTGTAGTTCGAGTGTTCAGGGTATGGGCGTGTGTGATGGAGGGCGAGAATATTCTGTGCCTCGCCCCCCTCTGTCACTCTCTCTCTCTCTCTCTCTCTCTCTCTCTCTCTCTCTCTCTCTCTCTCTGTATCTCTCCATCTCTCTCTGCTTTCAGTCAGAAGAGCTTTAGTTGGCAGTGGTGTTGGTGGGGGAGGAGCCTGCCACAGCAGGGATCTGGGCACACAGAGCAGCTTTAATTAGAATGGGGCCTTGTGCCATGTGCCAGCACGGCGTGTGAGAGGAGTGTGTGTGTGTGTGTGTGTGTGTGCTACAGCATTGTGTATACCCGTTGATGTGTTTATTGTGCTTTAAGTTATGGGTTATATATATGGACATATTTGGTTGAGAAAGGACATGTGCATTACGCTCTGATACGTCCGAGTGTGTGTGCATTTGTATTACATCACTGTCAGTGCATGTGTAACGGGTGTATGTATGTATGTCTTGAACCCCCCTCTGTCTTCGCTTTGACGCCAACCTCGAGCGTGGGCCAACTGCTCTGGCATCAGATAATGTAAATGAAGACAAACCCGTTTCTTTTGTAGTCAAACAGCCGGGATCTTTCAATTTAAAAATGCATTTGGGCCGAGGCGGGGGGCGGTGTTTGAAGCCATCACCCTCCTATGGAGCCAGTCAGCGGGTGAGGCGGATGCGCCATAGGGATGGGCGCTGGGTCGGAGAAGGGAAGGTTGGCGCCATAGCCGGTTTGAACTGGTTCGGCGACTTGCATAATTATAATTTTTTTTTGTATTGGTGCCTCCTCTCGCTGATTGTTTGACTTTGGGAAGTTTTTGATACAAAGGCATGGCCAATCAAAGCGTTCTGCGCACAAAGGAAGGTTTCCAATTGGCCGAGGCGGTTTGAGGCGGGGGTGAGGGGGGCCACTTGGTGTCGTCACAAAATGAAGGGTCAGGACATTTAAGAGCCGCCGTAGGTTGAGTGAGGGGAAAAAAAAGGCCCTAAACCAGAAGAGTAACGTCTTTGTTCAGAGGTGGCATCAACTGCTCTCGGATTTCCAGACTCTGCTCTTTTTATGACGTTCCATTTTAACACCTTCCCAAGTTAGTCTGTGATCATTGAAATCATGTCAAATCAAAGAGATGTAGACATGTTATGTTTTTTTTTTTTTTTATCAAGAACTTTTTTCCTTTGCTTACAGGCCAGAACTTGGGCCATGTCCCTTTGCCTGCGGCTTGAGAGGATGGGTAGCCTTAGGGGTTGGTTGTTATCTTTGGTTATCTAGCTGTATGAGTGATGTACATTCTTCATAAAGCTAGATAACCGAAAGTAACAAGAATCCCATTACACTCCTGAAAAGGCATCAAGACCCCAAACGGGCCACCCTCAAAAAAAAAAAGAACAGACTGCAAGAACAAGAACTGCAACACCAGAGAAGAAGACGGACGACGTTTAAAAGGAGACGTGGGGCGGAACGCAGCAAAAGGTAGGCTGCGTGATTATACGTGTGCGTGAGTGCATGTCGGTCCACGTGGCCTTTAGATAAACCTAACTTTACTGTCCGTATTTGTGGTTTTCGGTCCATCAACAATTCATCTGGTAGGAATGTAGAAATAAATGGATTATTGCCGTACACATTCTGCACAGCTCCCTGCGGCCGGTGGCGGTGATCCATAGCAGTACGGTTGGTGCAACAGGATCACTTTTAATCTAATAAGCCCCATGATCCTTGTGTGTGGGGCTGCATGCAGGGGCTTAGCCATAGTATCACATGGCCCGGGAGTGACGGGCTCGCTGAAAAAGACCCACACACACGGTGGACTTTGACAAGTCGTTTAACAAGTCGCTGTTAGCTAATCAGTTTGCTAGCCAGTTTGGTCAATGCTGTATTCACTTGGCTCCATGAATTTCAGCCTTGGCTGTTTGCGTCTTTGGCTTCAAGAGAACACGCAATGTGAGAAGAATGTGGGCCTTTTATATCATAGGAGCTGCATACGGTGCTATGAATTATACATATGTTCTCGTCTTGGACGGGATTGTGTGAGTTAAGAATGCTCCCTCCGAGTTAATCCGGCCTCCACAACTCCCCGCCGGCACCTAAGCGAACGGACAAGAATTTGTTTGAGACCAGTTTTGTTAAGTTAGCCGTTTTTCTCCTTCCCACCTACTCCTTTCTCCCTTTGGCATGAAAAGATGTTTGATTTGGGGTCCTGGCCCGTTGTTTGATTTGACGTGACAGTTGGCTTGGTTGTGAATGGGCCGTGGCAAAGCCTCCATTGCATGAGGGGCTACCATGTGGAAAGGCCTGATGGGATCTCGCTGAATGCTGCTGCTGAGTGTGTGTGTGTGTGTGTGTGTGTGCATGCGCAAGGCTCCGTGGGGGGAGTGGTCCAGGGGCAATCAAGCAGAAAGTGTCCCCAGTGACGAGATCCGCGAGCGAGAGACGGAGAACAATCTGAGCCTTAAGGTTCTTTGCCTGGGCTCATGGTGAGGAGTAATTGGTCAATCAGATCTTCAACCTCAACGCCTCTGATGGCTGATTGAAGGTGTGATTTCTTTTCTGCCCATCAAAGGTAGAGGGTCGCTCCTGCTGAGAGAGGCCGCCGAGGACTGTTCCCGAGGTCTCAAGGCTTCGGAGCTACAAGACTAGCAGTGAACTCCAATTGTAATACATATTCCACACGGCGCTTTGCTGTCTCAACACGGCTCAGCTAAAACATCGCCCTGGAGTTTGGATATATTCAGCTTGACATGGTACAAATTCAAAACAGTTGTGCAGGGCCAAAGTGAAAATACCTCTACCTCACCTCGCAATGTCAATCTCTTCAAGCCCTGCAGTTGTGCCTGCCTGCCTGCTGCATTGCAGGTGCTGAGTGTGACATTTGAGCTCTGGGCTCAGCTAGCAAGAGAGAGGAACGAGGGCCTTGACAGGAAGTGACAGCCGAAGATGTCACCTTCTTGGATGGCAAAGTAGTACCTGGTTCCCTCTCTATTGTGCTGCTACCGTCACTGCCGACCTGTTTCTATTACAGGGTAGACTTGTGAGTGCGCCATGGCTTTGATCCGTTGCTGTAAATGACAGATTAAAGATTGTTCCTGACTAATATCCGGGCACTTGCATGTAGAGCTGCAAAGATCTTTCGATTCATTGTCAACTATTCAATGAATCTGCAACTATTTTGATTATCGATTAATAAGTTGGAGTCATTTGTAAAAAAGTTAACAAAATCTCTGATTCCAGCTTGTTAGATGTGAATACTTTCTAGTGTTTTTACTCCTCTGGGACAGTAAACTGAATATCTTCTTGGGCTTTTAGGAAACACCGATCCACATTTTTCACCATTTTCTGACAGTTTGTAGACCAAAGAAATGTGTCCATTAATCGGCAATGAAAGTAATCGTTAGTTGCAGCCCTGGTTTCATGTCTGTGCCTTCATGAATGTAAAATGCAACTACGTGGCAGGCACGTTTTGAGCAGTGTAAAGCTAATAGTTGCCTCCTTTTGCTTCCTTTTGGTGTCAGTTACAGTGCCGGAGCTAAATGGGAACTGAAGTCTTGGACAGATTGTGTTTATACCCTAAGCAGTGCCCTGGGAGACGCATGTCATGGTGCAAATGCTTTGTACTGGCTCCGTGTGTGGCACAGTTATATCACTAGCACTTCACACTGGGGACCCCGGAGCAGAGACTGTCTAAGCTTCTGCCGCCATGAAAATGGCACGGAGATGGGAGAGTTTCTACAAACCACCTTAGGGCCTTTGCTCTCGCTCTCCCTCCCTTTTTCTGTGTCCCATGGCAGCGTCTGAAATAGAAAGAGAGCGCAAAGAGGAACGGGTGGAGAAGGAGAGAAAGCAGGGAGAGGAAAGAAGAAGAGGAGGAGGGTGGTGGTGGGTTTGTCTTAGCTTTTCATGAACTAGGTAAGCAGATTTAGACTCCAAGTGTCAAATAGAAAAACAGCCATTGTGGTCGGGTCCTACTTGCCCCCCCACCAGTAGACTTTACAGTCAATAGAGCTAGTCCACTTGTCACTGAGGGACAATGCGCCCCTATGCCTCCCTTTCACCCCCGCCGGGTCCGAGCAGCCAGACAGTTTTCTGAATAAGACCCAGTGATTCTTGCCCCCTTTTCTCCGCTCCTCTTTCTCTTGACGAAAAACACCAACAGGGTTTGGAAAATGGCTTCGCTGTTGGGCCCGAGCAGAAGGCCAGAGGACTGTTATTTTCTACAACGTCAGCATTCCCTCCACCCTCATACGCTCGCGGAGAAATGAATGTAGCTGAAGCAGTTGCAGAAGTCAATGGGCCGCCCCAGACAAAGGAGATTTAGTTTGGCAACTTGGCAGTAACAGGTGTACTTTGACCATGCTCGGGACCACACGGGGGGAGGGGGGCGGGGGGGGGGGGGGTGACTGCTGTTGTCTGACCCGTTGCTCTGTTTGCCTCCCTGTTGGTTTTGAGTTGTGTGGAGATAGAGATGAAATTTGCGTTGTTTTTCTCAAGACGACAAGAGCGCCTCAGACCTCGTCGACTGAGAAGTTTTAGTCGAGAGTGTGTTTGGCCTAGCTGTCGAGCACTGGCCTCTTATCATTTTTTTTTTTTTTTTCCCACTGCTTTTGAAAAACGTAGCCCAGTTTTGCCACATTTCTCCGGTGCTTTGCCAAGTTTTCTCCAAAGGGATTCTGCAGATATCTTTAGATCTGGAGCTGTGCTCACCCAAGGGAGCGAGTTAAGGGTAAACAATGCGGGCCCAAAGAGGAAGAAAGAAATATCAGAGGGAGTGCGGCACAGCACTGAAGCATGAATACATTTTCACACTTGGAACTGAGACAGTGATGTTTTAAGAGGGGAAATGTCTTTCAAAGAGAACGAGTGAAGCCTTTTCTACCCATACCTTCAGTATTTCCAACCACAATCAATCGAGCCATTCAGCGGCAGTATAAACAGACACTCTCAGAGCCAGAGCAGAACAGTGTGCGCATTTGTTTGTTTCAGTCGTTAATAAAGCCTTTTACCGAGAGCCTCAGTCCTCGGGAAAAAAAAAGCCCATTCTGGTTAAAATGACTTGGCAAAGCATCCGATGAAGGGTCTGTTCAGACTGAAGCTGCTCCCGCTGCCATTGTCTCGCTCTCTCTCACACACCTACGAGTCCAGAGTAAGCACACAATTTCATTGTTGCGTGAGCTGTTAATATCAGAGGCTTCACAATAGAGCCCATTCGCCATATTTGCATAAGGCACTTTTCCAACAAGGACCCGGAGAGGGCTTGAAAGCTGGCCCACTCCACCGCCAATGGCAAAAAAAATGTCAAGTGCCAATTAGGAGAGGTTTGCCACCATTCAGCAGTACCCCACCCCTGTATTCCTCCCCCCCCCCTGCTCACCCACCCCCCCAAACTCTCTCACACTCCAAGTCACCCCTGTTTTTAACCACCTTATTCCAATTTCAGACGTTGCCTTCCCCTACTGACACCCAGAGACAAAAGCTGGCTCCCTCCTCCGCTGGCTAATGGAGGATCCTTTCTGCCGAGTATTAGCTAAATCAGACAGCGTGCTCAGTTCCCCGATTAGTCAGCTTTCTTTGTTGATTTCTTTGAATGGAAGGGTTCACGAACTATGCGGCTAAACCTGCGAGATACACAGCCTCCACCTGCTAGTGAATATTAAACTTAGCAAGCTGGCTACAGTGCGCTACTTTGGTTTGAGACTCGCGGGGGTTTGCGTGGACAGGTGTGAGTGATTGAAGGAAAGGATTTTTTGGAAAAAGACAAAACAACCCCCTATTTCATCCGATATCCACAGTGATCCACATTCAGCCACCTAATGACTTGCTTTAAGCTAGTGCTGCTTATTATTTTTTTCATACTGGTATTTGCACGTACAAATACAGAGCATCCTTTTGTGAGAATGGCTGCAGTCGGAGACTACTTGAGTTGAGAGCGCAGGCTTTGAGTCATCAGCTAAAAGGAACGCACGCTAACACTACAGCAGGATTTACGTCCGTTAAGTAAGCTTAATTGGTGAGTGTCAACGGTGCCGAACAGCTGTTGACAATTCCAAAGATGCTGAAAATGCAGCGTTATTTCCTCCGATGCTTAACAGCAGCTGTCCGATTGGGTAAAGCGGCGCGGCGACAGGAACGCAGCGCCTCGTCGGCGTTCTTGAATTTAAGTAACGTGGTGTTTACATTCGGGAAAGCTGTTGCTACAAAAGGCAGAGACGTCACATAACAGACCTGGGATCCTGATAAATGGCCAGGGTGCAGCGAGTGAAATTTAAAAATGTACGTCGTAGACACAATGGAAGAAGGTAATCGTGTTTGTCCAATTGGGCTACCGTTGTTTTCCACAGAGCATTTACCTAACTTACCGCCTCCTGCCACTCAAAGGGTTTTTCTCTCTTGTCCCCCTATTTTTCCTCTTTTCATTCTTTCATTCAATCTCTGTGTCGAGTTTTTTCTTCTCTTTCCCACCCTTGATTCTCAGATGGTTGGATCTGATTTGCATGCATTTGCATAATGAAAGTCATTTGCATGCTCAGGGGCAGACTGTACCATGAGAACAGACATGAAAAGGTGGATGTGCGTGTATACGCGCGTTTGTGTGCGCGCATGGCTCGGATTTCCGTAGGCTTCCGTGAACTGTGTGCGTTTTGACGGATGGAACCACGTTCTTCAAATTGTCCCTGTTGCCCCCTTCTGATTTTTTTTCCCCCCCTTTACCCGTTTATTCTGTGCAGGCTACCAACCACACCACCACTGAAGGGAAGCTGGCAAAAAAGGAGACTGAAAAACAGAGAAGAAGGAGGAGGAGGGGTTGCTGTTGATTCTGCCCTGCCTCTCTCCTCGCCCTCCTCTGCATCGCCTCTTCCCTCCTCCTCCTAATCCTCCTCCCTTCCTCCTCCGCTCCATCCTCAGCCGACTGCCCCCTTTTTCCTGTACAGCGAGACGCAGCCCCGCGCCACCATCTTAGAGCAACGCTGGCATGAAATGGAAGTGGGGAAGACCAGTCGGTGCAGGTAACAAGCCAAACACCACTGCGCCCGCCATGCTGCATCTTTCCATCGGCGCCACCTCCCCCCCTCCCACCCCACCCCACCCCGCGACTCTCCATCCTCTCCTCTCCCACCTCCCCCGTTACCCTCGCTCTTCCTTTTCACGCGGGCAATAGCCTCCGTTTTTTTAATCACCTCGGTTATGTTTGTTAATTGCACGATTCACGAGATGTGCTGATGGGCGGAGGGGAGGGTGGGCGCTTGTGGGCGGAGCGTGTTTTGTATGTGCGTTCCCATTAAATCACTCGGCTCTCAATGCCTCTCTCTCTCTCTCTCAGGAGGCTTTCAGTGGGCATCTGTCCTCTTGGAAGCGCCATGTTTTCTTTCTCGTTTGGGAATTCTCGTGCCATCCTCACATGCGCGCCCCGACATGGCGGCGGCGTGCGGTGGCTGCCATTTTGGAGACACGATGCAAGCCGTGCCTCCTGGAGAAAAACAGAGGCACGGTTTCATGACTCCACACGGTTGAGCATAATTTGACCCGCAGACATTAAACATTAAAAAAGTGTGGTATGGTTTAACGGCTGCAACTAACGATCATTTGCACCGTCGATTAATCCGTCGATTATTTTCTCAATTAATGGATCAGTTGCTCGGTCTCTAAAAAGTCAGCTCAGTATTTCCCAAAAAGCCCAAGATGTCCTCCTCAAATGTCTTGTTTTGTCCACAATCAAAGATTAGATAAAAGAAGAAGATGTTCAGTTTACTAGAACTAAAAAAAAATCACATTTAACAAGCTGGAATCAGAGAGGTTCTTTCTTGAAAAGGACTCAAACGGATTATTCGATCATCACAATAGTTAGTGGTTAATTTGATAGTTGAGAACTAATCGATTTTCAAGAATCTTTGCAGCTCGAGTTAGTTTATGTATTTGCAGTGTGCTGTGACAGAGTTCAGACTTTTCAGAGTCATTATATATACAGTACAGGCCAAAAGTTTGGACACACCTTCTCATTCAATGTGTTTCTTTATTTTCATGACTATTTACATTGTAGATTCTCACTGAAGGCATCAAAACTATGAATGAACACATATGGAATTATGTACTTAACAAAAAAGTGTGAAATAACTGAAAACATGTCTTATATTTTAGATTCTTCAAAGTAGCCACCCTTTGCTTTTTTTGATAACTCTGCAAACCCTTGGTGTTCTCTCAATGAGCTTCATGAGGTAGTCACCTGAAATGGTTTTACCTTCACAGGTGTGCTTTGTCAGGGTTAATTAGTGAAATGTTGCTTATTAATAAAAAAAGCAAAGGGTGGCTACTTTGAAGAATCTAAAATATAAGACATGTTTTCAGTTATTTCACACTTTTAAGTACATAATTCCATATGTGTTCATTCATAGTTTTGATGCCTTCAGTGAGAATCTACAATGTAAATAGTCATGAAAATAAAAAGGAAACGCATTGAATGAGAAGGTGTGTCCAAACTTTTGGCCTGTACTGTATAAATATATATATATATATATATATATATATAAAAAAAACTCTTCGGCTTTTTTCTTCCTCCCTACTCGAATGAGGTCAGAAGAAATGTCAAGGTGGGCACATCGTCGGGGAGAAAGCGATGATATCCATGGACCGCTATTCACATTCTCACACAGGGACACTGCAGCATACAACAAAACCAACACAAAGCAGGGGAGAGAGACAGGCAGACAGACGGAGAGAGAGCGAGAGAGAGAGAGAGAGAGAGAGAGAAATAATAGAGACGAGAGGGTGAAGAAAGTGGGACCTCGATGGGCAGAGTCTCAGCACTGGAAAGCCTCTCTTTGTGCGAGTGGCGAGTGTTGAAGGGCAGTCGGTGCTCAGACAAGTCGAGTATTGTTCTCCGTGAGCGAGCTCGTTATAGTGCAGCATTATTCCAAACCCAGGGAGCTCCCAACTTTGAAAACCGCTTAAACCGAAAAAACACCAATTAGCATTGGCTGGGCTTGATTAGGTAAGGCAGCCGGTAAACAATGCACGCCATTGTCCTCGCGACAGAGAGAGCCACCCCCCCCCTCCCTCTCACCCCTTTGTTTGTGTGTGTGGTGTGGAGGTCAGAGACAATGCTAATGCTAACTTACAGTAGGGTGCCAGTCCAAAAGGGCTAACGGAGAAGATGGCTGTCGGGTCAAGGTGGGAGAAAGGGAGACCGTTTGCGTCTCGTTATGGAAGGTCCGAGGTGACTCAGCGTATACGGGATCAATTGGCCAAAGTTTCCACTGAAACCTTTCTCCTCAAATTTCAACATTGATTTCCAATATCTACACAGACTAAACCTTGAGTGATAGCAGTTCTCTAATTAGGTCATGCCAAGCGTTCTGCCCTTATATTTTTTGGACCGATGCAGCCTTTAAAAGCGTGTAGGCGTCGCTTGGCTTTCCCCGATAAGTGCTTTCGGTAACTGTGTCAAACCCAAACGTGCACTAATCACGCCCGGGCCTCCGTAAACAGGTGGTAGATTGAGCAAAGGGGGCCGGGGCCGTTCTCAATTTACTGTGTAAATTATGCAGAGCCCAAAACAATGCAAACAGTAGACAGTGGAGTGGCTGGCGTTGGCTAATGAGATGATGAGAAGCCTGGGAGGGCTGGGAGCCGGCCCGAGGTGAGGGGGTGGGCACGGCCCCGGCAGCTTGTGTCTGGATCTGTGCATCCGTGTGTGTGCGTGTGTGTGTGTGTGAGAGAGGGTCTAGGGGTGCTTTGGCAAAAGGGGAGCAGACACTGTCCCGTCTGCACCAACCCCATCATCAGCACCCCTCCTGCCCAGACTGAGAGCTGCAGAGGGAGGGGAGGGTTAGCAGGCAGCTGGGGCACCCTGCCCCCATTGCTCCAGCAAGAGCACCAGCCTTGGGAACCTCTGTGGCAGGGGTCCCTCCCCACAACACTGGCACGTAGGGGCCCCCCAAAAAAAGTCTGGCTGCACCCCCCTCCCCCCCTCCCCCAAAACACCACCACCCCTCCCACCCTAATGTGAGGCTGGGGGGCCTGGGAAGGACTTCAAGTTCACGGCCAGACCTCCTATTGAGCTGACAGCCTGACTGTTTGCTCAATTCTGCTCCCTATTCAGAGCCGTGCTAAGGGGGGAGTGGTGGTGGTGGGGGTGTTAGAGAAAGGGCTGGAGCATGACGAGGGGGGGTGTTGCTAGATGGGACACCGTAGCACCGTGATAGCTATTCATTCAGCAAGAGAGAGAGACAGGGGAAAGAGCGAGGGAGAGAGTGAAGAGGGATGTGGGGTGGGGGGGGGGAAAGGGGGTTGAGTCGGGGCGCATAAATAAAAAGTGAGGAATCCAGGCTCGAAGTTTGCTTTGAGCGGTGTGCGCCTCTCTCACACTCTTTTTAGACTCTTAATTACCGGCGCCTTCCACTTTTCTCTCTCCCTTTCTCTAACTACACCCTCCCCTCCCCTCCCACCCCACCCCACCACACACACACACACACACACACACACACACACACACAAATCGCAATCATTCTCATCATCCCCTCTATCCCCTGGTTTTATTAGGCCACATGCTGGGGCTGTAAATTTACCATTAACAAGCTTATTCACTGTAGTCCTCTCAACAAAACAAGACCAGGATGCCAATAACTCAAAGCGACACCAATACCCAAAACTGCCTTTTACACCACAACCCTCCTCTGTTAGCCACTCCTTCCCTCCCTCCCTCCCTCCCTCCCTCCTTCCCTCCCTGCTCTGAACAACCGGCGTGGTGCTAAAATGCCAAGTCTTAACGTGATGCTGGCTAATAGCTCAGGCGATGCTAATTAGCGCGATGGTTGTTGACTCCTGCCGCTGAGCTGGACTGGGGGCGCGTTATCGGTTCACGCTGCACTCGGTGACCCGCCAGTCGGGGTTTTAAGTCGCTTGTCTGAGCCGCTTGGAGAATGGAACGGAGAAAAGGTGGGGGGGGTGTTCGATTTCCTTCTGAAGTCCAACTCAGCCTAGCTTAGGGCGCGTCACATGCTTCCTCTTTGTATTAGCAGCTCGTAGCGTACCAGGCTCCCGTTAAGGCCCTTTCAACCTCAGCCCCAATCCCCTTCAAGCTGGTGCACGGCACTGCGCTTACCTCGGCCAGATTTAGGACGCCAGGAATGCCCCCCCCCCCCCTCCCCCCCCACACCCTCTGTAACTTATTTTTCATGTTTTAAAAAGAACAAGGCTTCTTTTATTACACCTGAATTGGCACGTAACGGTCCACTAATTGTTTTGACATTCACATGATCGGCCTCAGACGTATCTTAATGTCATCTTTCTCTCTTTTTGCAGGTGGATGATTTGTCGGCGTGCCCAAGGGGGATCCGAAACGGCCAGAGCGGACGAAGAGGAGGGACAGCAGCTTCTCCTCCGTTTGCCGTCTTTCCGCCAGGACTGAAACGGCGACGGCGCCGACGTCTGCACGCGCTTCCCGCCGTGACTTTGGGACATCGCCGCGCCGTTCGTACCTCGACGCGTTATTTGACCCAAGCGGGACTGAGCGAAAAAAAAAAAAAAACGTCCACGGCTGTGGGAAACGAAAGGCTCAGACAGAAGATCAGCAGCTTTTCCGGTGCGGACAAACTGGTCCCGTAAATGTTGTGACTCTCGAGGGTGTGGCACTTGATTTTGTAATTCTCCTCCTTATGTGTTCTATCCTCCATGTGAAGAATATCACTTAAGACATGAAGCGATGTGGTGTGGCTTCAACTGACCATAGGCTTGACTCGTAGGTTCATTTGAATGAGTTGTAGCCCACGTTTTGTTTGATTCCTGTTTTTGTTATATAGTTGCTAGGACTCGGAGACACGTGAATGTGAGACCCACGGCAGCAGTGAATAAATACTGCACTGCGATTGGACGGCTCCGTGTGTCGGCTGACACAATGGCGAAGGAATGAGCTGTCGTCTTTATACTCTATGCAACTGTTTTATCTTTTATTTCATTTTATTTTTGGTCTTGGATCTCCTTTCATCATTGGGATTTTTATTTTTGGGCTACCAGTTTTACAGATATTCCTTCAGACATCATGAAGAGAAATGGTTTTATAAAAAGGAGCCTACTTTCTCCCGGTTTGTTAATATACTGCTACAGAAATGACAGTCAGTGAGTGTGTGTGTGTGTGTGTGTGAGTGAGTGCGTGACAAATGACACAATACAGCTCAGTTTCACATGCATTTTGGAGCTCATATTCGCAGCCTTAACAGACTTTGATTCGCAGCCGTGAGCCACAGTCTGAGTAAACGGGCGACCGCACGTTTGATATTCCTGATGGCAGGAGCGTGTTTGATCAGCAGGAAGTGGCAGAGCCAGGGCTCATGGCGGCGAGTGTACAGAACACGCCGCGCTATTAAAACCTTCCCCCGGCGCTGTCTGGAACGCAGCAGCTTGGTTCAGTTACCTGCGTCGCTGTAACGATCTGTCGTTTGGGTGAGACATGATAAATACATTGGCTTCAAACACCGCCTTAATTTCCTGTCCTTGACATTAACACACGCACGCACACGCGCACACACACGCACACACGTGCCCAAACGTAATAAAGCAAGTACTATCGCAGCCTAATTCATTCTATATTAATTTTCGGGAAGTGGCAATTTTTTTATTACGATTGATAATCTATGCAAATCTTTTAAATATTACTTTAAACAAGCTTGCGTCTATGCAGTGCTTTTGCGATTGATTCGAGAGGAGACTATCTTGGTTCTAATTTAGAAAATGTATTCTTTTGATAATCATGCACATCCCAGTGCTCGAGACAATTACTCATCTGCCTGGATAAGCTTGAAATTATGTTTTTAATCTTAAGCAAAAAAAAAATAAAAAATAAGTCACTCCTCTGATATCAGTCCAGAGGCATGAAAACCATGAATTGTGGTCTAAAATGATTAAATTGTGCTTGCACTAAATCTGTTGTTTTTTTTCCCCCCCTTAAATGCAGATCAAAGCTATCTATTCAGCTTATTGGCGTATTGTTTTATACAAGCAGCAATGTTTGTGTTATGCAATCTAAATCGCTGTGATGAGTGTTCACCGCATGTGCCTTTGTATGGAAAACTGTGTTAGTAGTAGTAATAAAAAGGTTTACATTGAAAACAATGGAGAAAAAAAAAATGGCTGTTGTGCATGTTTGTTTTTTTGGGGTTGTTGATTTGATCTTTGTGTTATTAAGTGGTGATCCTCTGGCGATTAATGGAGAGCTCGTTCAAATCTTCAGCGATGCAACTCAGCGAATTGCATCAATCTAAATATGTGTCTATCAAGGGAGGCGGGGCGCAGATTGAAGATTCTTCAGTCTGAATCTAAATTTACTCAGCGGCTGGCAGCTCTCCCTAAATGTGTTGCCTTTTTTTTTTTTTCTTATTGCGGCAGTCACGTCTACAGAGAAATCAACTGCTATTCAGTCCCAACGTAACGTTTACAGCCAAAATGAAAAGATGAGCTCCCTGGGATCAAACCGTTTTCACAACACCATCAGGGATGTGGGTTTATTTCCTAGAGTGTTTGGCATCAAACTGCAAGTGAGGAGGAGTGAGGGGTCAACCACATTTCCTATCAAAAGAGCCGTTTTTTGGCACAACAAAATGAAAAGAAATCTGTCTATTTAAGTCTAAATTGGCCTATAAACATTACTGATGTGTCTAAAAGAGCACTCATTACTAGGTGATGTTTGTTGCCAATTTTATGAGTGAAATGTTGTGTAGCCTAAATGGAGACTGTAAGAATCACTTTTGGCCCACAACAATAATAAATGAAATTTAAAAAGGTAAAAAATGTTATTCATCTCCATAGAACTTATTGTTAAAACCACAGGGAGCCACCTGAACCCCTAACGCTTGAAAATAAAACACTTTTTGACATTTTTTCAACACATTTTTCAATGCTGTTTTCAACATTTGACTTCTTTTTTTCATAGATTATTTTTTGGGGGGATTTTTAGGCCTTTTTTTTTTTTTTTAATAGAACAGCTTAGACTTAAAAGGGGAGAGAGAGAGAGAGAGAGAGAGAGAGAGAGAGAGAGAGGGCCGCAGATGGGAGTAGAACCCATGGCCCGCTGCGTCGAGGAGTAAACCTCTATATATGGGCGCCCGCTCTAACAGGTGAGCTAACCGGGCGCCCAATTATTTGACTTTTGTCGCCTTTTTTAAAACATTTCTGTAGCTGTTTTCGAGGCAACGTTTTTGACGCTTTTGTCACTTTTTTTTTTTATTTGTTTTGACTTTTTTTTTAAACATTTCAATTGTACTTGTGAAGAGCGTTTTATGAAACCACCCATGTTATTTTTGGGGCAATTTTGTTATAAAAACCCCCCCATATTTCTGATCTAGAAAACTTTGAAAACGGGTCAAACTCGCCCCGAGGAAACCAGGAGGGCTAACTAGTCCTGTTTAATGGATCAGTCGGTGCAGAGATGCTCTCTGTAGTAACCAGTGAAAACCCTGGCCTTGGTCGTATAGAGGAGTAAAAAGCCAATGTGCATCAGCACACATGCCATTAACCTGCTGTTATTCCAAACGGCAGTAAAACAAAGGACGCTTCCCGTGATTGCGTGATTTGCTTTCTGACATCACACATGGGAAACGCGCCAAAACCGACATATGGGTGGGGGGGGGGGAGCCCACACAATTCATTAGCATTGTCATGTAAAAGAGGGGCAATCCCACTGTAAAACAAATGAAATGTAACCCTTTACAGTACAGGTTGATCAAGCAGCTCTGTTCATTCATTCCCCCACCTCCCTTTTTATGAAGTCTCGTGTAATTCAATGAAAGAGGTTTTTTGTTGTTGTAATGCAGCTCCGACACAACGCACCCCCTCGGGTGTCTGCATCCTCGATGCGTAAGCGGCGAAAGCTTTACAAGCCGCTCTCCTCTTGTTTACAGCTGCGCTGCGTGTCGAAATGAGCCGCGGTACACATAAACAGCAGCTCCATGCAAATATTACAGTGCCCTTATTAACCAGGGCGGGCTGCAATTACATTATGTCCCCGGCGTTAACATCCAGAGAGCGAGCGGCGGTGCATTGTGACAACTTCCCCCCCTCTCGCCCCGCAGTGTTTCTTGGCGGCGTTATATGGCCCCCTCATAATCTGATTCACAGTTCTTGTCATGCTGCCAAGAGGCGAGTTGCATTAGCCAAGCATTATAGGCCTTAATGAACTGAGTGTCAATGTTAAGCACACCAGTGCAAGCCGGAGTGACGGCGTACAAACGGGCTGTCGTTTGCACCCGTGTCGGGTCTAAGTTATGGCGGTTTGCGCTCAAAGGTTTGGCAGGTCTCTGACGGAGGAAAAGAAGAAAATAAAACCTCCGGCCACCGCTGGGCTTGATTTGTTGAGCATCCTAAAAAAAAAAGGACAGTTTCTGTCCTGTCACAGGACGTATAGGGTGTGGCTACCGTTTGACATGAAGCACAAAATGGCTGTCCGCTACATCCCATCCTGAGACTGAAGGGATGGGATTCCAAGATGGCGCCGCGGTGACATTAACATCGCTTGGATCAGATTGGATCCGTGAAAAAGAGAAATTGGAAAGGCCGCACTTTTAGCCGCAACGATATGATGGACAAATGCACGAGAGCCGGTGGTGGCGTCGAAGGGTGGGGTCGTGGGGTTTAACTCCAAAGTGGGTTTTTGGTGCACGTCCAAGGTCTAAGAACTCGGGTGCTGCTCCTTTCACAAGTTCCTCAGAATCGTCATTGGTATGCAGGAATGCACCCCTAGTAGGCCATTCTGTGTGATTTTGGAGGGAAACGTGTTTGCAACCGGTCGCTAGGACAGAGGATGTGTGTGTGTTTGTGTGTCTTTGGATCCGAACGTGGTCAGTGCCAAAAAGAAAAAGAAAAAAAAAAGTGGGCGCGCGTCCAGATCTGTCCACCTTTTGTTAGCTGCCTCCCAGCGGTGCTGCCCGGCAATTCTGTTCACTGAGCAAAGACAAAATGGCTTCAGATGCTTTGAAGGGTACGTCGTCCTGTGAAACGTTCCAAATGCAAGAAATATGGATGATGAATAAAGAGGCGTGCGTGCGTGCGTGTGCGTGCGTGCTGAGCTGGATTGTCTTGGGAGAAGATTATCAAGACTTTCCAGATACCCGATACTCGCAGCGACGACGTTGATGGAGTGCCGCATTTTGGCCCCTTGTACACACAAAATGCGCCAGTGACCCGGTTAAAGTTGTGCTTTTGGTTGCTCACACACGATTCCATTTGGAATCATTTTGACTGCTCCACTTACATCAGACAATACTTGCAGGAAACTGCTTCACTTTTTGCTGAAATTACATTATTATCAGTTGCTAATGAGGCTGAAAGAAGAGAAATGAATAGTCTGACAGCGCGGTGCATTCAGGTGTTATCCTACAGCTTGGGAAAATGAATAAAATGTCTCCTGTCACCACTTATTGGTTTACTTGCCACCCTGTATTGAGCTTTGTACGCCTTGTATGCTTTTTCAGGGAATGTTGCTGCTTTAATTCCCAGTAGAGAAGATAGATCTGGAAATATCTTAGGCCATGTCCACACGTACCAAAACGATCTCCCCCCCCCCGTCTTCCCTGGCATCGTTTCAAGAATGTTTGCGTCCAAACTGATCCACTTGTAAATGACTCAACACGCTACTTCATATTCCAGGCCTATAGGTGGTGCTGTTTCTGCTACAGAAATTCACCAAAACTGGAGAAGAAGAGGTGGAGCATGCTCATAAAGCTTGCGTGCTGTGTACAGACAGTAGAAGAAGAAACCAAACAGCCCTAGTAACCCTAATAGGCTCAATATCTTCTCCAGCAGGAACACAAGCATGTAGGCCGCCATTTTTGTTGTTGTTATGAGACGTCGTCGCGGGATAAGAGGTCGAAGGCTAGAGGTTGAGGGGTGTGGCGATGACATCATCGATACGCAAGTATGCGGCTTCGCCGTCCAAACGAAGACACAAGGGTGCCCTTTTCGAATTTTTTCACCCTGGGACCAGGTTTCAAAAAAGTGCGTCTTCAGGCAGTGCGTTTACAGGATTCGTACGGACGATCGGCCAAAACGATGCAAAACATGTGCGTTTATACCAAAAAGCGTCTCCGTGTGGATGGCTCCTTGGTAGCCAAACAGAGAGCCGTACAGGAAATGGATTTGATCCCAGTCAATAAGTATTGAGTCAATGATTTGCACGTGAACATTTTTGCCAAAACCAGTAAATTTGGTTAAACAATGCAAAGTTTTGGAGAAATCTACATTCGAGTTACAGTCACATGTAACCAGTTCAACCAGTCATGGAAAGTTACACAGTGTATGTACAGAATGTGTTTAGAATTTCAAGGTATCTGTATTTCCAATTTTTTTATGCAGCTTTATACTTCTCTGCTACGGTACATCTCTGAGTGAAATATTGCATTTTCTGCACACCGTGGTTACAACTCACTCTGCAGATTATCATTTCATATACAAAGCATGTGATCATTATAGATTATTCTAGATTAAACCACCCAGCAGTTGTGAAAGTAGGTAAAAATACGCTCTACATTGATGCATGAAACAAAATAAATAATAATATGACATTGTTTTGTTGTATTCTGTATAATTACTTTTACCGATACGTACTTTTCGTACTTAATAAGAATGTTTGATGCAGGACTTTTATTGGTAATGTAGTGTAGTTTAATTGGTGCTTCTGGTTTAAATTTTAATAAAAAAAAAAAAAAATCA
Source organism: Perca fluviatilis (assembly GCF_010015445.1). Lineage (NCBI taxonomy): Eukaryota > Metazoa > Chordata > Actinopteri > Perciformes > Percidae > Perca > Perca fluviatilis. Next base: position 34,861,116 of record NC_053118.1, read on the forward strand.
GATCCAGATTTGACAAGTCTAGGTATAGTGGACCTTGTTGCGTGTGAATATTATATGTTATATGGATGTATAAAATGCAAAGAAACCAGATTTTTAAGAGACACGTTTGATCAGATCAGTGCTTCCTGGACACATGACATTGGCATTAAAAACTGCCAGAACATTTGATGTGAAGTTGCATGTAGAGCTAAAACACATAGAAAAGATGCCTTCAAGTTCAAGGCGACTGTCAGTGTCTGCATTTTAACAGCCGCGCCACACCCTCCCAGTACTCATACTTTCATTTGCAACAACAACCGCCACCCCCATGTGTCCGTTTTCCTCCCCGACATTAAATGTGAAGCTACACACAAACTGCCCATTGTCTCAGATGTCAGGGCCACACAGAGGCAAAAGGTAAAAGCAACTAGTAGGGTTGAGGTGCAACTGGGTTTGGCTCTCATGGACCAACGTGCGAGATTTTGAACTTGTGAATGATCCAGGATGTCCAGTTGGAGTAACAGATGAATGTGTTTAAAGGCTGTGAGATGATAGAACACTGCACGTACTGTACGTTAATTCACGTCCAAGTACATCTGGTTACGCACATGCCGCAGAACGTGACCCAGAACGTGTCACAGAACTTGATCCAGAAAGTGTAGCAGAACGTGACCCAGAACGTGTCGCAGAACATGTCCCAGAACATGTCCCAGACCGTGTCCAGAACGTGTCCCAGAACGTGTCCCAGAACATGTCCCAGAACGTGTCCCAGAACATGTCCCAGACCGTGTCCAGAACGTGTCCCAGAACGTGTCCCAGAACATGTCCCAGAACGTGTCCCAGAACATGTCCCAGACCGTGTCCAGAACGTGTCGCAGAACATGTCCCAGAACATGTCCCAGACCATGTCCAGAACGTGTCCCAGAACGTGTCCCAGACCGTGTCCAGAACGTGTCCCAGAACGTGTCCCAGACCGTGTCCAGAACGTGTCCCAGAACGTGTCCCAGACCGTGTCCAGAACGTGACCCAGACCGTGTCCCAGACCGTGTCCAGAACGTGTCGCAGAACATGTCCCAGAACATGTCCCAGACCGTATCCAGAACGTGTCCCAGAACGTGACCCAGACCGTGTCCAGAACGTGTCCCAGAACGTGTCCCAGAACATGTCCCAGACCGTGTCCAGAACGTGTCCCAGAACGTGTGGTAGAACGTGACGCAGAAGTATTTTCATGATTAAACTTTTGTCAATGGACAAACTTGACACTTCAAAATAATTGCTTTACAGTTTAAATCTTGTTTCCTAGCTGCTTGAAGACCTCCAGTCCCCTAACTTAACCCTAAGGGCATTTTCACACAGCTTCTTAAATTGAACTTTTTAAGGTATCTGCATATAACTGATCCCCATGTGTGTCATATCAAAATGTTCAGAACAAACTCAGCTTTCCGTATAGTGAGACCCAAATCTCACCCAGAGTGATGTGTAAAGAGATAATTTGACGCTAAAGCTGAAACGTTGATGTTGGCTTTTAGAATATCCTTAAGTCTCTTTTGAAAACAATCCTTAACTTATGATGTGTTGTACGGGTTGTTTCGGTGCTTGAAATGAATCGACCAAAGTCTTAGGGTTATATATGATTCAAATAGTAAATAAATGTCTGAAATGAAATTTTGTGATATCGCTTTTTGAGTGGGAATTTTGTGAAACATCGTTTGGATGCGCAGGTGAGTCTTTCGTCCTCAGAGGGTTAAAGCTTTAGTGCGCAACTTTTTGATATTAATGAACATGCATTACATTCAAGCCGTTGCCAAACGAGTTGCTACAAAGCTAATTAAGACTATCAGCTCCACACAACTCTCTCTGGATTTCTCAGTGTGACAATGTTCAGAAGATTGTGGCGTCCGTCGACTTTCCCGCGCAGAAGCTCGAGTGAAGATAATGACCTCTTCTGAAGAGTCCATCATGTTTTTGTAATCCTCCGTGTCCTCCTTGGCTACTAGCAATTGCATGGAGGAGGGTTGGGGGAGGTGCGCGATCACGGAAGGCTTGTATCATGTGGATGCGCAGACAGTGTTGTCATTACTTAGAATTCCTTATGGGGGCGCCAGAATCCACACACTATGGCTTTAAGTTAAAAAAAGAAAATCCCCCAAAATGAGATACTGACAGCGAAGATCCTTCAAATTCAAGTTTTGTCATTTGTACAGGTGGCATGTAGCTTTGACGATAACACTATATTGCTCAAAATCCACTCACACCCAGAACCAATTTCTTGGAGCTTATGTATTTGTGTACTGAAGGAGAAATACTCGGAGAGGTTAGCAAAAACTTGCAGCTCGGGCCTGATGAGTTGGACGTCCGGATCACTGAGGATGCTTTTCCTTGAAGGCGAGAGAGCCCTGTTGTGGAATGTCAAGTAGTTTAGCCGGGGCGGGTGACTGAAGCGGGAAGTGATTTGACTAATGTTTGTCCTTTTCAGAGCGCTCCTCTCCACCTCGTCCCCCCCTCCGTCCTCCCCAACCGTCAAAAACCTCCCCAGAAAAACTTTACGGTGATGTCATTCATATGCAAAGCAGGCGTGCTTTCAGCGGGTGAATGTGCGTGCATGCGTGTGTGAGCGAGTTTGTATGCGTGTGTGTGTGTGTGTGTGTTGCTTGAGTGGCTGATTCCATTACTTGAAGGACCATTACACTTGCCTGTCAACAGCCAAAAGACCTGAGAAAAATTAGCAGATTAAATCACTCGGCTCCTTCTCCTCCTCCGCTTCCTCCTCTCCCCTGCAAGCATCCAGGCTGTTGTTCGCACCGTGGAAGTGTTTTGACTGAATAAAAAAATGTAAACGCGTCTCCTTTGAGAGCCAAATGCGTATTTGATCAGTGACAGGTCCTAATTTTGGCGACAAATCTCTCAAAAAATAAAAACAACGATAATGGTGGAAGACACAATCAGGGCAAAGCTCCTGGGAAAGGCGAGTACAGGGCCTAACTGAGGGACAAAATCCTATAAACCGGGGCAAATGGGGGGCGATGAAGCTAAATGTGGGTTTACAGTCTTGTAAAATCAAATAACACAGAAGCATTCAGAGTTCCAGTACACGTTTATTGGTGCAGTTGGGTGATGGTTCAAATGTTGGAGAGAGGGTTCAACAGCTTTATGATCTGGTTGCGTTTTTTCAGTGAATTCCCCCATAAAAAAACCGAACCCAAGGCCACTGTGTAGAGGACTGAGCCTCTGTATATGGGCGCACGCTCTACCAGGTGAGCTACCCAGGCGCCCCATGAATGGGTACCACCTCAGTTTGGGGAATTTAGTTTTTCCCACAATGCTAACCTGACCCAAGGGGGTTTCATTCCCACATTCTGGGGAAATGTATGCACGGCAATTCGGGAAATGAATTGCAATGATGAGTCAATTTGCGATTGTTGTTTTTTAGCTACATATTGCACCTTCTACGATCATGTTAAAACTATAGTGCGTAGTTTCTGTTTCTGTTCCTGGGACTATATTGGGTGGAAGTAGGCTACAGCCGAAGCACTGCTACTCGGGCACTTAGATATCACGCAGCAACTCTGTGTGAGTACAGGTCTAATAAGGGTCGATCTATCCCGTAAAATAACCATGCGTCACGTTTACAATAATCACTTACTCTGTGGACAGCTGTTTATTGGGTCCGTTCAGCGTTTTTTCCAGTTGACTTTATCGCACTGGAAAAAAAGTCGAGAACTGCAGGATGGATCAATGCTTCGGCTGTAGCCTACATCCACCCAATATAGTCCCAAGTCAATATCTGCCTAGGAAATTGTCTAGTCTTAATCTGCATTGCAATTAGGTTTTGTTTTTGTTGTTGTTGGGTCACTGTTACTCATGACGTGCTAACCGGCAACATAGGATTCCATTCACTGCGCTAAGCTAAGCTAGCGGTGGGGCAGCCGGACTAAGACAATGCATGCACTGAGACAAAAATATAGGTGGGCGTTTGCCCACCTATATAAATATAGAGGAGACGGTGAATAACCCTATTTCAACAAACGGTGGCGTATTCCTTTAAGTACAGTAACAAAGTATTGGCACTTGGTTACATAACAACACTGCAGTCAGTGTGGTGCTGACCGCAATAAATTCGTGAAATACACACAAATTACAGTGCTTTACTTTTCGTAGCTACAAGTACGAATGGTTCATATGTTATATATATATATAGATAGATAGATAGATAGATAGATAGATAGATAGATAGATATCTCATAATCCTACAACAGACTCCAGAGGTTGCAACTAGTTTTACTTAGCGCGGGATGACAGGAATCCAGCAGAGAATCTCCCTTCAAAAAACAAAAGAATAAATCCCAGGATCCCAGAATGTGGGAATGAACCCCCCTTGGGCCAGATTAGCATTGTGGGAAAAACTAAATTCCCCACTGGGGCGGTTTCCACAGACCAGATGGGTGTACCCCGAAAATCAGCCACATGCACAGAGGAAGTGGCTGAAGAAGAAGAAGCAGAAGAGGAGGCCTGCCCCCGCGGGGGAAGATGGAGGAGAGAGTGTTGAAGGAGGAGGTTGTGAGAGCGGGGGCGCGAAGAGTTAATGCCGACAGCTCAACAAAGGCCGCCGCCGCCGAGGGCAGAGAGGAGCACGGGAAAAGAGCTGAGGTCAAGGGGGCCTCAAGGGGGGGGGGGGTTCAAGTTCAAGGCGACTGTCAGTGTCTGCATTTTAACAGCCGCGCCACACCCTCCCAGTACTCATACTTTCATTTGCAACAACAACCGCCACCCCCATGTGTCCGTTTTCCTCCCCGACATTAAATGTGAAGCTACACACAAACTGCCCATTGTCTCAGATGTCAGGGCCACACAGAGGCAAAAGGTAAAAGCAACTAGTAGGGTTGAGGTGCATCTGGGTTTGGCTCTCATGGACCAACGTGCGAGATTTTGAACTTGTGAATGATCCAGGATGTCCAGTTGGAGTAACAGATGAATGTGTTTAAAGGCTGTGAGATGATAGAACACTGCCTCTTTTACGTTATTACTTATTTACAATTTTACATGCGGCACTACGCATTGACCCAGAACGTGTCACAGAACTTGACCCAGAAAGTGTAGCAGAACGTGACCCAGAACATGTCCCAGAACATGTCCCAGAACATGTCCCAGAACGTGTCCCAGAATGTGTCCAGAATGTGTCCAGAACATGTCCCAGAACGTGTCCCAGAATGTGACCCAGAATGTGTTGCAGAACGTGAACTAGAAAGTGTCCAGAATGGGACCCAGAACGTGTTGCAGAACGTGAACTAGAAAATGTCCAGAATGGGACCCAGAATGTGTTGCAGAACGTGAACTAGAAAATGTCCAGAATGGGACCCAGAACGTGACCTAGAACGTGTCCAGAACATGACCCAGAAAGTGTAGCAGAACGTGACCCAGAACATGTCACAGAACGTGACCCAGAACGTAACATAGTTCCGTTTGTTCAGTAAAGTTAAAAAAAAACACACGCTAACTTAATTTCAAAAAGGACACAAGCTCTGGTCTCCTGTGTTTGTTTGACCCATCCACTGTCCCAACTTAAGAGGAATTTGGCGCTCTTATACTTCGTCACCTTACTTCCTGCTTTGCTCCAATAATAATTGCTATGGCCACTAGAGGGCGCCACCACTTTAAACCTAAACATGAGCGGTAATTCCTGCTTGAACAAACGACCTATGGGGTTGTTTTTCTGGATCCACTTACTTGTTACTGTTGTGGAGCTTTCGAGAAGGAGATTAAATTCTGAGCACTTTAGGACTCCATGTCCTGTTGTCTTGCTTATGTTTTTGTATATTAATTTGTCCTTTGAAAAGGATCTAAGAATGTGTGAGGGGATTTACCAGTATTTTTCCTTTATGTTGCACATTTTCAATTTCTCCAGTTTTCTATACAGTTTGGTTTGCCTTACTTCTGCACTATTCAAAATTGATTTATTATATTGTATATATTACTTGTCTTTTGTATCTTCTTTATTGTATATACTCTTTGTCTTTTATCTTTATACTTGTACCTGTACATCTTGCACCGTGGGTCAGAGAGAAACATATTTTCGATTCCCCTTTATGTCTGGTACATATTGCAGAAATGAGAAATTGACAATAAAGTTGACTTGACTAAATGCTCTTAATGAGACTTTACCAACCTGAGTAGCTTAACATTCTGGCAGAGGATTTAAAGCCTGGAGATTGGAGGTGAAAATACATCACAGAAACTGCAGATAATGCAGGGCATAACTGAACACACACACACATGCAACACATGAAACACTTTGCAGATAAACCCCCACAAGTGTGATTGCGTAGGGGAGGTATATTTAGCCGTCTTAAATATAGCCAGAGTGTGAGCATTGAAAAGAAGATTCTGCTGGATATGCAGAACAAAGATCTGATGAGATTTTTAAAGTCAATTAAATCCATTATTTCTGCCTGTCTCTCGTGTCAAAGGCTACATGAGGATGCCAAAACAATTGAGCATGGAAGGAGGACATGTAATCTGCTACAACCTTGAAAGATGTCGTGTGTCATCACATACTGTATGACTCACGGCTGCCGAGAAGTGATGCTGCGGTCAGGCTGTGGACAAATGAGAATGAAAACGGCTTTCTAGAATACGCACAGCACGAAACGAGCCGACAAAACAAAAAGAGTCACTTTCTGCCCTCACCCCCCCACACACACACACACACACTCAACACTGAGCATGACATGGGACGACGAACACAGCCTCGACCCACTTAAAATACAATTTCACATCACAAGATACAGGTGTACAGCTGTATCCCCCTGCACGTCCGCGCTTGATTAATGGTGATTCTGTGTTATGATTTTTGTAACGGGTAAATTCAACGTGGTGGATGGGACCTAGCCTGGAAATCCAGACCCAAATCCGAAAGATTAAAGGTCTGGCATTGAGAAATGAAAATGGCCCAAATTGAGGGGCGGCCACCAAGCATGCTTTTGAAAATCTCACTGCTCGCAATTGGATAACACTACGACCAATCACAACAATACACGGGGTGACGTATCCAGAGCCCCATACGCTTAGCTACCAGCGGAGCTAACTGGTAGATTAAACTGTCGTCATCTGTTTAGTTTGCCTCTGGCCCGCCTATATCAGATACACCGATGTGATTGGTGCAGCCCGGCTACAAGGGCATAGTTAATGAGCATCATTTCTCAATGCCAGAGTGACTCGCTGAGCAAATTCAAATTGTGCTCTCGCGAGAACTCTATTTCCAGGGTAGATGGGACCCAATCGAGGATTTGATATTTATTCAAGCTCACTTGTCCAATGAGTTTAGCCTGGTTTTTAAACCTGGATGTCTTTTGACCTGCAAAGCACCAAATCAATGCTGACTGTGTTAATAAGGCCAGCACCAATTGGATTCTTCCTTCTACACTTTTTCCGCTCACGAGTTCCATTTTCCCTTTCTCACAGCCCACTGCATTGAATGGTAAGTAAACACCTTGAACATCCGGATTTGGTGCATCCCTGTGAATTACAGTGCATTACTTTTCGTAGCTATATGTACAAATGGTTACAAACAGCCTGGTTTTAGACTAGAGTACAGACAGTTTATATAATTTCAATGTGTGAAAAGTTGATGCCGGGTTTTTGTGATCAAGAGGAGCAGAATTTATGTCCACCAGTATCTATATTATAGTTATAGTAACTATATGTTCACTATGGTAACCAAAAAGTATCCTTTCAAACTAAAACAAGGCAGAGTCAGACTGGTTAAACCCAGATTTGGAAGCAGGGTCAGAAACGTGGTGCACACTGAGCTGGGTTTCTCCCGGCTCGGTGCTCCAGTGTGGTAGGGGTGTGACTTTAACTGTGTTAGAGTGTGTTAGTGCTGACTAATGTTGACCACAGAGCAAAAGTTCAAATCCATTTAATGAACTGGGACACCTCAAGTGGTCCCTGGTGATTTAGAGTCCATTGAAAAAGAGCATATGTTTGTTTTCTTTTCTGTGACCAGGCAGAGGTCAGAGGTCGACAGACCACCACTTGTCACCCCATAAAACATGACATCAAACTGACCCCCATCGCCTCTCAAACCTCTGCACAATGGAAGGTCAATGGGTAGGAAATCTGTGTCCTCACTGCTTTTTGTTGCCCTCAAACGGACTAGACAAACCACAACATGCCCACAAGCCCACCCCTGACCCCTCAGCCTGCTGGCCTCACACCCCGAAACCTGCGGGACGCCTCAGTGTGGAGATTTATTTATCTGAACTGAAGCTTGAAATCTGTTCAAACCAGCGACTGACAACCAGGGGTGGAGGCAGCGGCAAGACTGGGAGAATGTCTTTTAGTAAATCTAAATCAGTATTTTTTAATACAATAGGACACTATATGAAGCATACCGCTGCTTGGTGAAACTCTTGTACGGATAAAATGTTTAATTTACACAAATACCGAAACACAGACATCTCTTTAGTCTGACCGATCTGTGTTTTCTAAAGGGTACGACTATATTTTAATTACATTCCGGTTTTGGTGAATTTTCTGAGCCTGCAAAGGAGCAAATGTTCCTTTGGTGAGAAAACCAGAGCTCTGAAGGTTTATCACTTAATATTTAGGGATACGTTCACTGTAACAAACTACCGTAGAAATACAGGATTTTTCTTACAGTAATTTTTCCTAAATACAGTGGAATACTGTAAATATTGAGGCATTTGAGGAACAAAATATTAACAGCAAGCTACTGTGCAATTTTACGGTATACTACAGTACTTTTTTCTTTTTCAGTAGCCAGGTTGAGTCCGCCCACAGCTCTTTAAAAATCATGTGGCATCAAGTCCACACCACTTCATGAAGAGAGTAATCGGAAAAATATAATGTTACACTGTTACGGTCTTCCAGAGAATGTGGTGGACCCAATTGCAGAGGCAGCAGGCAGTGTAGTGTTCAAAGGTGTAATGGCAAAATCCAAAAACTGGAACAGGCAAAATACAAAAAACCAGGAGCAGGTAGGAACCCCAAAAACAGGAACAGGCAAACACAGAACAGCGGTAAGCAATCCACTGACATAGCCAAACGAGAACAAACCAAACAGCAAGCAGATTTAATACAAAGAAGTACAAAAAAAATAAGAAGAGAAAGAGAGAAATTAGAGAACTTTTGCCCCGATTGTGAAGTTGATGATGCGCATCGCCTACTCACATACTACACATGGCACATCCTCAGCCGTACTGCTCCTAAAGGTAATTTAACAAGGTAAATGTGTTCCTATCAAATCCAGCTGGACCCTGATTTGTTATTGTGGGTTGAATTTGCATTGTATTAACTGGTTGTTGTTTTTTTCAAGCATGCACCCTAATGTTTTGTAGCCACGTTATCGTTAGCTAGTAGGCTAGCTAAACCCTGTTACCAGTGTCGTACCAGTTGTTTAATTTGCTTTTATTTCTTCCTCGATGTGACTAATTGGGATCCATTGGTACCTTTGGTTAATGTATATGGCATTATCATTTGAGGTCAGAACATTATTTATATTATATTTATTTTAGATGCAAATACCGTTCTAAAATAATTGAAGAATGGCATTGTTGTTGGTATTTTTATGTTTGTACTTTAGTAAGACCAAAGACCAAAAAGCTGTCTGATTAACACTGCTTGAACCTAATGGTTCAAAATGAATTTGAAGTAAACAACTCAAATGCTGTCATAATGTTAACAACGTGTCTGTTGTAATGATATTTAGTTGCTCATTATTATAGAATAACTTCTACAAGTTATGTAATATATATTCTCATGATTATAAGACACAGAGGTCATTTTCATGAGAAAACATATTTGAATGTTTATTTAGTAAATGTGATGTGGTTCTGTATTAAGTGCAAATAACCCTAACCCACCACACCTGAGATCTTACAGGCTTCCTCTGTTATTACATTTTAGGCGCTTCCTTGGACTCAACCCCGAGAGTTGAACAAAGGCCACCCAGGGGAAGGTGGTGTCAAAAAAAGGACGGGAGGCTGGTCCATAAAGAGGCAGCTAGTGTGATTCAACCCTCTTCAAAAACGTCTTGGACTTTGAGTTGGGATTCATGTGGTCATCAACCCATCGCCGCGCAAGATGTTCATGTTCTTCAGTTCAGTTCTGTTCAGTCAAATTGCGTAGCTCCAGGTTAGCTGTTGAAAAAAAAAAAAAAAAGAGATTGTGGTTTGGATTAAAGCACTCCCGGGACACGAACAAGCATTTCTTGGGTGAAAGTCTTGTGTTTTCCCCGGGACTCGAACCGCTCTCTCTGCCCCGTGTTTCACGAACCACTCATCCACCACCGACCTCCTCCCTACACGGATCTGAGCAAGACATGTAGTGGCCTTGACTTTGATTTTATAAGGTATACACTATAGGCTATATGTAAACTCACAGGGGGGGGGGGGGTGTAGGTGGGGGTGACAATGTTTTCCAGCCATATTGTGACATCTAATTATGCAATTTAAATAGCGAAGTGCAACGGGAAAGAAAAAGATGGTTAATGGACACAGCGTCTTTTGTTATTTACTCTTTCTGGCTGCTAATGTCGCCATCCCCCCGCCTCCCCTGTCTCATTATGGGTCAACACAGGCATATGCACAAAAACACACATTACTGCATCACCTTCACACACACAGACACACACACACACACACACACACACACACACACACACACACACACACACAAGGTGGCAGTTGCTTGTCAGACTGGTGCCATGCTCCACCTCTCCTTACAGCTTTCATGCTAGCTCCTGGTTGCCTTGGCAACTGGCTATGTGTGTGTGTGCGTTTCCTGAACACGTTTTATTTTTATTTATTTTTTTCCTGTGTGTATCTGCATTCGCTGCTCTCTCTCCTTTCTCTCTTCACCTTGTACTCGACACAGTGCCAACGCGCGTGCGCACACGCACACACACACACACACACACACACACACACACACACACATTAATTTATGGGAGATGTGAGAAGTGCAGGATTAGCATTATGCTTCATATTACTACACATCCACTTTAGTGGCCCAGCGGCGAAACAGGCCACAAAACCACATCATTAAGCCAAGATATGCTCTCTCTCTCTCTCTCTCTCTCTCAACTGTAAAGATACTAAACTTTAACTGTAAAAACGCAAAATTTTAAGTGCTCATATTATGCTCATCAGAGGTTGTACCAGAATAGGTTTATGTGGTTTCTCTCTCTCTCTCTCTCTCTCTCTCTCTGTGTCTAAATAAACCATTTTTTTGTAGAAAAACAAAGAGAAGTGATTGAATGGCAGGAAATACACAATCAGTGCTAATTGTTATGGGCGTTAGAGTGGTGCTGTCTGAGTGCCTCCTGTAATTTATGAAGACTGGTTCTGTTGTGTAATGTGTGCACATTATATAAAAAATGATATGCATGAAATACCTTTTACTTATATTGCTACTGTGTGTGTGTTTAGGGAAGAGGGTCGAAAAACACAGGAGACAGCTGTTTGCGTCCCATGTGTAACCAAATGTCAACTTTTAAATAAAGTTACATACTGTACGCAACCTACTTAAGTCACGTAACAAATGTGTTTATGTTAACCCAAACCATGATCTTTTTCTAAACATATTTTTGTTATTGCTGTTACCATTCCCCACTTTTTTTTGGCAATACAGACGAAATTCCTAATCAGGTCACAGAGTACGACGGAGCACTTAACGTCCTCCCAGGGCGACAGTTTTATCAGAAACTGTGAGTCCTGCATTTAAAAGAGGAGAATGTATTTTCCTTCAGATTGCGCCGTTACTCTGACTATTACCGGAATAAAAGACACCATGTACATGTAGCTGATGGGTCAGTGATCGAAGGCGCACGTGTCAAAGTCAAGGCCCGCGGGCCAAATCCGGCCTCTCACAAACTTTGACCCGGCCTGCATATCAACTTAGGCCGGTTACACACTGCACGCGTCGCGCGAGCGTGGCGTTTCTGTTGCGTCTCAGCTGCGTGGATTTTTCTGTGTCCTACATACCAGAAGCGTGTCTGACGCGGCACTGCTGCTAGGTAACAGGGAGGGCTGATCTCGCGACATAGCGCCGACAGATTCAAACTCTGATAAATGGGTAAGTGGGCTGTCTGTTTATAACAACTTAGTGTAGCTGTAAAGAGCCTATATAGCCTATCTGATGATGGACCGTCACTCAGAACACACTACGTTGTTATCGTAGCCTATCCTACCATTTATATATCGTAGCCTATCCTACCATTTATATATCGTAGCCTATCCTACCATTTATATATCGTAGCCTATCCTACCATTTATATATCATAGCCTATCCTACCATTTATATATCGTAGCCTATCCTACCATTTATATATCATAGCCTATCCTACCATTTATATATCGTAGCCTATCCTACCATTTATATATCGTAGCCTATCCTACCATTTATATATCGTAGCCTATCCTACCATTTATATATCGTAGCCTATCCTACCATTTATATATCGTAGCCTATCCTACCATTTATATATCGTAGCCTATCCTACCATTTATATATCGTAGCCTATCCTACCATTTATATATCATAGCCTATCCTACCATTTATATATCATAGCCTATCCTACCATTTATATATCATAGCCTATCCTACCATTTATATATCGTAGCCTATCCTACCATTTATATATCGTAGCCTATCCTACCATTATCGTAGCCTATCCTACCATTTATATATCGTAGCCTATCCTACCATTTATATAGAGCCTACTGATTTGATTACAGCAAGACAACGTCGGCAGTATTGACTGCAAAATATGTTACAGAATATTTCATTCCGTATGACAAGTGAAATATTTGAAAATCTTTTCTTTGAAATTTTGTATTACATTAATATCTACATTAATGTCAAAACCTAGACTTTCAAACATCAATATGTCATTTATTAATATGCATTCGTGTCTAAATGACATATTTTCCTATTTTCCTATTCTATTTTGGCTGGAAAGGCTTCCAACACGCTCGCACCTCGCTTGAAAAATAGGCGTCGGTTCTATTTCTAGCACGCACGCGCCTCAGGGGCGGTTCGAAATATAAACGGACACGCCACGCTCGCGCGACGCGTGCAGTGTGTAACCGTCCTTAGGTTAACAATACACTTTGGCCCCAACTAGTAAATGTAAATGGACTGTTTTTATATAGCGCTTTTCTAGTCTTAACGACTACTCAAAGCGCTTTAACATAGTACAGGAACAATTCACCATTCACACACATTCACACACTGTGGCCGAGGCTGCCGTACAAGGTGCCACCTGCTCATCAGATACACACTCACACACATTTACACTCCGATGGCGCAGCATCGGGGGCAACTCGGGGTTCAGTGTCTTGCCCAAGGACACTTCGGCATGGAACTGCAGGGCCAGGGATCGAACCACCAACCTTCCGATTGGCAGGCGACCTCTCTACCACTTAGCCACAGCCGCCCCTAGTTGTGCGCCAAACCAAAAAGACGGGAAACTTTATTCAAACTGCAATTACGCAACCCTCCCAGGCAGAATTTGGCAGATTTGCCATTATGAGTTTGCATATTGAGGCCTGTGAAACAGGTTGTTGTAAAAATGTAATTGTACTATATGAGACATGCAAACCTTTTTGATTAAATAAAAGCATGTCAATAAACTATATGTGGCTGGCCCTTTGTGAAATTGAGTTTGACACCACTGAAAGGAGTCAGCTGTAAATGTCAAGTTTTTTGGCGTTACTCCCTCTGAATCAAACCATTTGCCACCAAAACAACTAAAAAAATCCTACAGGGAGGTGTAGGTGTGCTGTACGCGCTCAGAGAGAGCTGTTTCTGCACCGACAACAAGTTTAGGCCTTCTGCACACTGCCTGTGTGGCGCGAGCGTGGCGCGAGCGTGGCGCGAGCGTGGCGCGAGCGTGTCAGCTGCGTGGCGTGTCCGTTTTTATTTCGGCTCCCATGTTAACAGGTTAGAGCTTACACACTGCCTGCGTGACACGCACGTCTCAGGCGTGGCCGCGCCGAAAACGCGTGCCTGCTAGAAATAGGACCGACGCCTATTTTTCACACGACACGCAAGCGTGTTGGAAGCGTTTCCAGGCAAAATAGAATATAGGAAAAGATGTTTATATGTCATTTAGACATGAATACATTCAATAAATGACATGTTGATGTTTGAAAGTCTCTAGGTTTTGACATAAATGCAGATATAAATGTAATTATTGATTTTCAAATATTGCACCTGTCAATACAGAACGAAATATTCTGTAGCCTAATTTGCCATCAATACTGCCGACGCTGTCTTTGCTGTAATCAGATCAGTATATATTTCTGTTTAACATGAAGTATACTACTTCTTGAGTGCAGGGGAAATGGGAAACATCCATGTGTCCAGACAAGGCGCCGCGTCAGACAGTTTCTGGTGTGCAAAGACACAGGAAACGCCACGCAGCCAGTGTGCAGCATGAGAAGTGTGTCCTCTTTGATGGTGGCACAGTTTTTCCTTTCTTCTCTAGACAAACACGCCATGCTATCGCCACCGCTCTGTCCACAGACACCTGCAGCTCTGCAGCTCTGCGGCCACAGTGCTGCTGGCTTTCGGTCGGCCCAGCTAATTACAGTTAATTGCATTCACCTGCTGGCCCGGGTGTGAATCAGTCTCTAATTAGAGGTTTGGAACGAAAAGCAGCGGGGCTCTGCAGCCTCCCGGCCGGGACGGAGCACCGCTGACCTACACGTTTAGGCCATTTTGACACTCCGTCCCCTTTGTTGCATGGATTCTGTCTTTTTTTTTTGTGTGTGTGTGTGTGAGAAGGCTGTTTTTGAGTTTGAAAATCAAAACGGTGGCGCTCTGTTCTCATATGGGCAGGCATTTTTATGGTCAAATTCGAGCTATATTTCCATTAAATAAGGGTTCTAATTTCCTTGGACGACAGACTACCCTTTGATGCCTTTCTGTGTTATTAACTGCCAAGTTGCATCACAGACAAAAAAACTGCAAACAACCGACTATTCTGGAGGATGTTGACCAGCCAACGGTCTCACGGCAGTTCGTGAAATGGCCACGTTATTTTTAATCTATTGATTCGTGTTCACAGGGACGTTTTTCTCTTTTTTTTTTCCCGTGGCGGCCAGCACAAAATGGTCTATACGTAAAAGCAAACGTCACACCACGTGTGAGGACGCCTCACACGCCAGGACACGGCCGCGGGGGACGCGCGACAGTAACGGGACGGTTAACGGGGAAACAAAAACGCCACACGCGGGACGCGATCCCCGGCCTCCGGGGTAAAAGTCCCGAATTGTTTGACCCAACCACCACCCCAACCAGCCTCCTTACGCAGATTTTCATACTACTCGCTACCGTAGTCGTGCTGTGACCGCGACATATGCTTCCCATTTAAATACATTAGTTTACATTTTCGTGCTGGCCACCACGAAAAAAACCCGACAAAAACGTCCCCGTGAACACGAATCAATAGATTAAATAACGTGACCATTTGACGAACTGCCGTGAGACTGGGTTGGACCGGCATTCTGTGTAAATCACTACAAGAAGCTAATTAAATCACTCATAACTCTTGGAAAACATCAGTTGGTGATCTAAAAAAACTGAATATGTCTTTCTTTAATAGCTGCCACAGCCAAATCTCTAATTAATTGCTTTAGTTTTTTCAGAAAGGCAGCCCGGGGCCACAGAGGGGCCCTGTGGCCTCCGGAGCGATGGCCCTGTTGCTGAGAGCGACGGTGGCAATTTATTTGATCCCATAAGGTTAGCTGTTGTACACCTTAATCCACATGCCCGCCTCCTCCTTCTTTCATTCAGGAGCTCTGATTGGATTACACCACAGCTCAGCCCACGCGTGTGTGTGTGTGTGTGTGTGTGTGTGTGTGTGTGTGTGTGTGTGTGTGTGTGTGTGTGTGTGTGTGCGTACGTGTGCTTGAGAGAGACAGAGATTGCAAAGAAGGGCATATGGAAGAAAGGAGGGAGGATGTACACAGAAGTGTGTGCGTGCGTGTGTGTGTGTGTGTGTGTGTGTGTGTGTGTGTGTGTGTGTGTGTGTGTGTTGCATTTTCACACACATTTCCTCCACTACTTTCTCTCCAGCCACACCATTGAATAGCTTTAATCTTTGGCAGGTGATGGGACTTCATGCGAGCAAAATCATTTCGAGTCAGATGTGTGATGTGGGAAACATTCTTAAAGCAACTCACTTCTGGATATTTGGCGGCGTTGCCACAACGGACCGAACGGCTTCGCGCCATAGACCGTGAAGCTTCGCTCGCATCTTTCTCCGCCGCCATTTCGGAACTGACCGAAGGTTACCGAACCTCAACGTCATGGTTCTTAGCCAGTCCCTCTGTTCACTGATTGGACCGGTAAATATTTGACCGGAAGAAAACCCGCGAATATACCGCAAACCCGGACGGAGTAGGCTACTGAAGGAAAATGAAAATTGAACGGCAGTACGTAGGAGGGCGGAGCCAGGCTAACAGAAATTAACCTCGAAACCCATTTCATCAGCTCGAGTCTGAGCTGCCGGAGAAATTGCCAACGCCGAAATGAAGCAAAAGACCCAGACTGTTTGAAATGATCAGATGCATTTCTCAGATGAAAGGAAACAAAATATAAAAGTTACAATATCAATTGTAGCTCTACTATTAAACCATTCCCTCTGCATTAGCTTGTGTGCCACGGCAAAGGGGCATTTTCATTGGTTAGGGGTTACGCATTAGTGTTATAGGGAACCAAACATCTCCTGTGAGCACTTTAAAGTCAAAAAGCTGAAATTTGAATAATGGCATTTTAAAAATCCCTTTTGAAGGTGGCAGTAAAATATTGCTGCATCGAATGGCTCCATCCTGCCGGTGCACAGTTTCCAAATCCCCTCAAATCTATTTGCATGTTAAAAGCTTCAGTTTCTAGATCAACTTTACAAGAACTTTATACTTAAACAGAGAGTAATGAGGTGGAAGGTCAGAAACCAAACGAGACATGCAGCGAATATCGTGTCCCAAAAGTGATCACATACGTATGATAGAATGAGGCACAACCAAAAGGCTGAAGAAAGAGAGAAAGAGTAGTTTTGATGGGAGTTGAACTCCTAAATGCAGCTCATTACAGGCGCTTTCATCGCTTTTTGTTCTCGAGAGTCGAGCTGTTTATCCGGATTTGGAGAGTCCACAAAGTGTTTGTTGAACAGAAGAAAAAAAAAAAAATCCTCAAGTGGCTCGTACGGCTGAATTGTTGCACGTGGTTGCCTAGCGATAAGATAAAACTGAAGAAAAAGAGTGACTGTGAAGCCCACGGAGGAGCTTTTCCCTCTGTGGAAAATATAAGTGAATAGGTTGGCAAGTGCATTGTTCTTTACAAAGCGATAAAACACAAAGTGCTCTGCAGTCTGTGATTTCATTCGAATCAAACGTTAGAAGTTTTGTCTGTTGGACGCGCATGATGCCGAGAGGCAGCGTGTCACGCCTCGCTCACATAGGTCGTCGGTTTGAGCAAATACGACTCCTATGAACTCATTATTAATAATTATGATGGGAGCATAGCAGGAAATGAGGCGACCAAGTATAAGAGCGCCAATGTCTGTGTAAGGAAGCAGGTTGGGGTGGTGGGTGGGTGGGTAGAACAAAGTAGAGATGATCCCAAGGGGCGCAGGATTCACGGAGACACATTATTAATGGGGGATCCTCCCCCAGATGACATTTCGAGCGTCAAACTCTATATTACCTGCCCAATTTATGACGCAAATATCCTCATTTATGTAAAGGAAATAATTAATCTCCTGTATTGTTCAAAACGTTCTTCATATTCAAAACATCACTTGTTTCGGTATTTTTTAATTTTTTTTTGCAATCATGTACATTGTAATTGTATTTAATTATAATAATTTAAACTTTTTATTGTGTGGGTAGATTACAATTTTACACTCTTTTTGTTAAGAGTGTAAAATGAAAAGGAGAGATGTCAGAGTGAGTGGGCTGCGAATGCTGGACAGGCGCCCTAAGGAGTTGGGGTGGGGGGGATGGGGGGGGGGGTCGGTGCCTTGCTCAAGAGCACCTTGGCAGTGCCCAAGATGTGAACGGGCCGGGCCGGGTTCGGACGGATATTTAGAAATGATGTTCGGGTCGGGCTAGGTCACATCAGCGCGATAAGGATTGAATTGAACATTTTAAATTTAAATAAGCTTATTATGTAGGTGCGTGCCTGTGTTAACGGGCGCTTGTTGCCCCGGGTGCGCTGATGCGCTCATCTGTTGATATTTCCGAATGCCTTCCTACAGCTGCTTAATAAAAGCTTTCCACACAAACAAACGTACATGTGTCATTAGTATGAGAAAAAAAACAAGATTTCAACAGTGTCGGGCTCGGACATAAATATCTTAATGCCTGTCGGACGCGGGCCGGGCTCGGACAGAAAAATGCAGCCCGATCCGCACTCTACTATTGATGGTCCAATGCCATCTTTTGCTTCCCGTTACCGATTCCGATACCTGAACTTGAGTATCGGCTGATACCGAGTACTGATCCGATACCAGTGTGTGTCATTTGATGTATTACGTTTTAACAGCTGTATACTTCTCTCCCTGCATGGACGTGTTATGATTTATATATCTTTGTTGTATGGTCTGGCTCAGGTTGAACCTTTTGTGAAACATGAATAAAAACAAACATTGAACGCCATGGAACACAAATAAACTACTTTAACGTATATTTTCTTCTGATTGGTGCATTAACTCCCGTACTTTCTGACACCGATACCAGCATTTTAGGCAGTATGGGAGGTTTTTCCGATCCTGATATCTGTCAAAAAAATGATCTTAAAAGAAGTATTTTGTTTTTTCACCGGGAAGTGAGCTCAAGCGCTGCGTTTTATGTTGACACCTTGTTGTGCTATTTCATTTTGAGATAATTTCCCATTTAATATTGAAGTTCATAAATAAGTGTTTTGGCATGGCTGGCCAAGTGGCAATATATCCATGCTATTTATTTATTTGTTTATTTAACAGGGACCATACAAGCAAAAATAGTTACAATACAAAGCCCGTAACTGATGCGCAGCATATAGAGTTTATAGCTAGTGCTATAAACTCAACTCTTGTTCCTATAGCATGTATTTTGTTGTTGTGCATGATCAAAAAACAGCCTGGACCTCAGGACTAACAGCAGGACAGGTCAAGGCTGGCACAGATACTCTCTGACCTCGCCGAGCTAATGAGCTAATGGGCAAATGGGAGGGGGGGGGGGTTGGCTGCTGTGAATCAAAGCTTCCAGATTAGGGCAGGAAGAGGAAGTTGCAGCTCGTCACTTGACCTCTACATGTGTGACTGACTGTCCCCCTGGGAAAGAGGAAGGCTGAGGACGGAGCATCTTGATGACCTCCTACAGCCAGCTCCAGCCTCGTCCCGGACAATGGGCAATCAGGAGTAAGTGTCGGTGATTAGGGACACACTCAGGGCAGACCCGGCCTCCAGCTGACCTACTGAACCTTCGCCATAACGTCAGACCTCCATCTCAGACTGCAGCCTCGTTTCCACCAAGCAGTCCGCTTCGGTCCAGCTCAGTTCGTCACACATTACAACGGTAAGTTTTGCGTTTCTATTGTCAAAACTTGTGGATATTACCAGTCAGCGGTGGAGGAAGTATCCAGATCCTTTACTTAAAGGACAATTCTGGTGCAAAATTAACCTAGGGGTTAATAACATATGTGTACAGAGTCAACTGTTTTCATGCTAATCGAACGTGTCTCTAGCTTGAAACAAGCTAGCGCAAACCGGTGATTAGCTTCTAACGCTAGCCTTCGGGGCAGAGGGTAAATCGCTATTTTTACACCACTAACAAGGCTCAAAATAGCACCATGCTTCAACGGTCGCATAATGAGGGTCCCTACATGTAAACCGAAGCATTGAGAACTTTGTAAGTTGTAACTTTATTAAAAAGATAGTTTTAATAAAGACAGTACCGTTCATGTATACAGGCAGGCACCATCTTGGGAAAACAGTCATGACCAGTCGAACCACGAACACCGTGCTTGAGCTATGTTACTGGTTACTGGTTGCACGGCGTTCGTCGTTCGACTGTTCATGACTGTTCTCCCAAGATGGCGCCCGCCTGTATAGTGAACGTTACAGTCTTTGCTGTGGTGCTATTTTGAACAGTTCTGTCAATCAACTAAGTGTTTGATGGTCAAATCATTTCAGCTGGACTTGTAGGCCGTTATATTGTCAGGTAGTTTAATTTTACTGACAACACAACATAAAAATGTGTCAATGCCTATCTGTACATGTAGAAAATATGCCCTTTTTTCCCCTTATTCTCGAAAAAAGACAATATTCATACTAAGCTGTCTACATGGCTAATGAAAATGAATATTCCACTAATATTCTTGTTTACATGAAGACGTCAAAATAGGATTTATTGATCCAAAGTTTTCCAGCGATGGCGGACTTGTTGGAACACAGCCTCCCTCTTTTATTCCTTCAAACAACTTCCTGAAACTGTTTGCTGCTTGGTTTGTGTACAACTGTACATGTCTGTATGCTGCATACAGTAGCCTACATATCCAAAGAATGCTCCTAAATTCCGAATTATACCAACCTATCCCACATGTCTTAACCGGAAAATGTATCAATAGTTGGTTTTAGATTTTGCAGGGGTTTGCAAGATGTACTTTAAAGCAAAACTATGTAACTTTTCCCGCTTCGGTCCCCCTACAGGTTGTCTCATTGGAACTACAGCTGCAGCTAAAAGTTACATAGTGTTGCTTTAAAGTTTATATGCACACTAGTATTCCACTATTATTCAGAATATGACAATATTTGGCTTGGGCCAATCACAGACTGATGGCAGTATTAATGTAGAGCCCACCCAATAGTTTTAAAACAATGATTATTGTACGTCTAAGTTTCCAAACAAGCCCACTGTCATAGTTTAAAAAACCTGAATAATACCGGCATATATCTCACCTCTTAACCGGAAAAATTCTAAATTCCAAAAGGCCTAATTCTGAATATCTAAACCAAATATGCTGTTTACATGACAGGTATCAAATTCGAAATATTGTCATATTCTGAATAATAGTGGAATATTAGTGTGCATGTAAACGTAGTCAATGAGAACTACAAAATTGTGATTTTGGCTGTACAAACATACAGTAGGTTATCATTACGATCAGGGGAAAAAAGGGATTACTGTATAAGAGGCTTTCGGTAAAGAATGTGGATGCACATGATTTTACAGTGTACTCTTTCAGAGTTAGCTAGCTTAGTGTGGATTTTTGTGAAGTCGATGATATCTGCCCAAATCTGATTATTTTCATGCCATACATTTTAAATATTCAGTGTATTTTTAGGATTGTAATCTAACCACGCGCCACGGGATGTTAAAACATTGCATTCAAATCTGGACTAGTCAAATTCTTTTAGGATTTACAGCTATTTAAGGCTGCATGACCCTGTGCCACACACACATTCAATGACTGGGATCTGATGCAGGGTCGACATCAAATTAATCAACGATGCATGTCTAGATGATATTTGCCAACCTGTACCCCATGTTAGATATAGCTATTCGCCATAGACGTGATTGCGCATTTACTTCCCCTGCCAGGAACCAAGACACCGCTTGATTAGACATTCGGTCTCGACATTATTTACACACTCATACTGACCGACACTAGACTAACGCACTGGCCACGGTTACATTCGGTAGCCTGGTGCGTGGTCTCCTCGTGACAGTCTAACTATCACGTAGCAACATTCACTTCTCTAACATTTAACTTAGCGTAACTACCAATCGATAATGTGTGAATTGCCATGAACACAATCATCTAAGATGCAACAGAAACAAGGCTTGGTTAATAACTCAAACTTGCCGAGAACCAAGACACCGCTTGATTACATTAGACTCGAGCGGCTGTTTGCACGGTTACATTCGGTCTCGTTCAGTAGCCTGGTGCGCGGTCTAGGTAGCCCATTTCCCGACTGATTCTACCACCACCACTCCAGTGGAGGCGCTAATGAGCTAGATCACTACACACACAGTAGCAGAAGTGGCACGAGTCGGGTTAATTAACCGGCTCTTCGGTCAGTTCGTCAACACTAATTAGCAAAGCACGGTTGCTGCTGCAGTTCGTCCTGCAAACCTCTGCAAAATCTAAAACCAACTATTGATAAAACATCCGTCTCCGCTGCTCTCAAACTCCCTCACCACTTTATTGTCTTTATGATAATAAGAGTCTTCATTAAAAGCAAATCGCACATCTGTGGGCACTAAAAAACTGAAAAACAACATTGTTGTAATCAAAACCACTATGGTGTTGAAAGCAGACGCGGCGATTACCATATGGTAACAGCAGCGCACACAAAGACGTTCCCAGGCTTTGATGGTAAGACAGAGGACACCATTGATGCGGCCGTCAATGCGACGCACCCGTAATATGCCCCATACGTTTCTCAACCCATTGCAACTCTATGGGATTAAGCCTCCAAAAGCCAGACACACACACACACACACAGATATACAATCATGCAAAGTCTACGGGCCTGGCGGTCTCAGGGTCCCCCCCACCCCCCCTTTCTTCCATGGGTCCCCCTCTCTTCATTAAAACTCAGACATGAAAAGGGGGTGCAGACGGATGGAGGGCGGCGAAGAAAAGCTGCAGAGACAGAGTCCTCCAGCCTGTCTGGTTAAGAGTGTGGGAGCGTGTGTGACGGTGTGCGTTTTTTGGGGGCACTAGGGGGGTGTATGGGAATTGACTTCACTATTAAACGACCTGATTGGATAGACACCCATACTATGAATCACAGCTACATGTGAATGAGATATCTGAATCAACAAAAGCCTTTAATTCAACCTATCTATCCATGATTTCCCCCAGAAAAGTTGTTTAGCCCAGTGGCAAGGGGCAAATCACAGACTGATGGCAGCATTAACGTAGAGGCTAATAGTTTCTGTAATTACAAAATCATGGAAGAAATCACGAAATTGAGAATAAAAAAAAAGCTGTAAAACAGATTCCATAGGGTCCTACATTAAGTCAGTG
The DNA here is from genome assembly GCF_010015445.1 of Perca fluviatilis. NCBI lineage: Eukaryota > Metazoa > Chordata > Actinopteri > Perciformes > Percidae > Perca > Perca fluviatilis. The sequence goes on from NC_053118.1 coordinate 34,884,138, forward strand.
CTAATGGCTAACTGGATTTTAAAATAATATATCTACGTTTAAGTTTCCAACCGAGCCGCCCCGCTGTAACTGTAGTTTAAAAAAAGTCCTAAAAACACATTAATAGTTCCCAGTGGCTTAGGCCACCAGGCCAGCAAAACACTGGAGGGAAACCCTGCTACCAGTGTATTCTCCTGGAGTGTTTTCAGCTCAGTTTGATTCCTTTATCCAGGTTAGAAAGTAGGGCTGCACAATTAATCGCAATTTTATCGAAATCGCAATATGGACTAGTTCAATATCCAAATCGCAGGGGGGTGGGCGCCATATCTGTTAAAGGCAAAATATGTGTCTAACCATTCTGAATGAAGTACTGTGGTGCTGCAGAGATGTCCCGGCCTACAAATCCTATCCTACAGACTAAAGCACATGTGTCAAACTCAAGGCCCGCGGGCCAAATCCGGCCCGCTGCAGATTTAGATCTGGCCCGTATATCAATTTGGGTTCACAATACATTTGGGCCCGCCTAGTTGTGCGCAAAACCAGAAACACAGGAAAGTGATATTTAAACTGCAATTACCTGACATTCAAAGCAGAATATGGCAGATTTGCCGACTCTGAGACTCAGAAATTTCCCCAGAAGCTGCAGAGAGAGAGAATTTTCATATTCAGGCTATTCAAGGAACTCTTTTGGTGACTTTCGTAGGGCTTCATGTGAACAAAAATGTGACAAAAAGTGTACAAAAATGTCGGAAAAAGCAACAAATTTACAAAAAGGTGACAAATGTCTGAGAAAGCCACAAAAAAGTCGCAACAAAAATTAGGAAAAAAGCTACCAAAATGTTTAAAAAAAAAAGTGACAAAAGCACGTCAATGAACTTTATACATGTCTGGCCCTTGGTGTGATTCTATTTTTCCAGTGTAGCCCTCTGGGAAAATGAGTTTGACACCCCTGGACTAAAGGAAAACATCTTCGTTTGGTACAGATCCTTGCAAAAATCACACTACATGACTGTAGTACATTTTTATTTGTGTTTCAATGAAAATGAGAATGATGATCCAAAAAATGGAATCATTCCCTCCAATATCGTGAATCATATCGCAATCGCAACATCAGTCAAAATAATCGCAATTTGACATTTTCCTCATATCGTGCAGCCCTAGTTAGAATGACCAAAGCCATAACGCCAATGACTCACAGTAAAACACAGAGAGAACCAGTAGCTTGTGGATTTGGCACGGCAATGCTTTATAGCAGCGTTACCCATTGCGCGGCTCGCCAAGCTTTAACTTGTGGCTCGCATGGCAGTAAATAATACGCCGATATGATCATGCAGTCAATACAGATATTTCACAAAAACAATAAAAAAACATAACTCTAAGGGCCCTATTTTAACCATCTAAGCGCACGGCGTGAAGCGCCTGGTGCAGGTGTGTTTAGGGCGTGTCCAAATCCACTTTTGCAAGTTTAACGGCGGAAAAAAGGGTCCGTGTGCCAGGCCCATGGTTCAAAAGGGTTGTACTTGGTGTCGTAATTAATCATAGGTGTGTGTGTTTTGGAGTAACATGGATTAAACCAATCAGAGTTTCCTTTTAAAAGCCACTCGCGTTTGTACCTTGGCGCATTGCTATTATGATGGCGGATTGGCTAAGCAGGAAGGAGAGATGTTCAGGAGAAGAAACTGATCTGCTCGCGCGTGAAGTGAAAGCGCGCGAGCAGATCATATACGGCACGTGCACTATGCCACCAAAACTCCGCGAGGTGAAGCCTTTTGGGGGCCCTAAGCAGAATTTGATTTGGGGGCCCCCCCTCCCACCACGCAGAGTCACCTGTGCTTGACGATTATTGACACAAATGTCACGCTATAATGTTACATTATAAATGAATACAGTGAGGTTATGTATTAATACAGTGACGGTTTATGAACTACTGTCCCCCCGGGGCACAGATGCATAACGACACTCCCCACCTATTCTATTTGTGCAAAAGTGGATGCAAATGGCGAGGGGGGGGTCTGGGGGTCTGAGGGTCTGGGGGTGCCCCCCCCTAGTGGCCAGGGGGCCCCAAGCAACCGCTTAGTTCGCTTATGCCTCGGGCCGGCTCTGGGTGAAGCTGGTGTTAAAATAACAATGAAATGCTGCGTTATGGACTTTAGACCAGGTTTTTGTTGGTCAATGGCACGATCACCTGCCGCTGCCTCAAGATAGCAATACGCCACGAATGCACCTGAACACACCTCCGTGTAAGACCAGCACGCCCATGGGCGCACAGATGGGCGCGGGTGCATTTGCTATTTAAACGATGTGGGCGCCGGACAGGAAATTGACAACTTTGTCGGTCTTAAACTAGCAGAGACACTAGCGTCGGGCTTTTTCGCTGAGCTGGGCTGAGCATCAACGTTTTTAACGACAGGAGGTGGTTGATCGCAGCCTTACACACATATACATACACACACACACACACACACACACACACACACACACACACACTTTTGTAGCCGGCTGGCTGCCTCAGGATCAGGCCTGTCTGAGAGGCAACGAGCCTACAGACCCTCCTATACTTTCTTCTGAGGGGCCCAGAGAGAGAGAGAGAGAGAGACAGAGAGAGAGAGAGAGAGAGAGAGAGAGAGAGAGAGAGAGAGAGAGAGAGAGAGACCTCCACATGCAGACATGAAGCATTATGTTTGCAGACGGCCTGTCTTGCTGTCTGGCTGGATGGATGGAAGCAGCTCAGGCCTCAGCACAGGAATGTTTATTAATCAGGGCTGGGACCATATGCTTTTTGTCCTGATTTGATTCCTTCACGATACATGGGTGCATTTGATTTGTATTGCCATTTTCATTTATTGCGATTCTAGAAGTATTGCGATTGCATATTATTAAGTATTGCGATTTTTCTTTTAATTAATTAAAAAAAAATATTGATTCTAGGGAAAAGAACCGATTTTAAAAATTGTTGCAAAAAAAAAAAAGAAATCCACTTTTTTTTCTCCACCCCTGTTATTTAGGACGTCTGAGATGTCCACTGGCTGGTGTCATGAATACTCACTGGGACTCCAGGTGAGTTCGTCTGAAGGCGTCTCCGCTGGATGAAAGAGACACGGTTGGGAACAGACGCGACTCCAGAGGAACTGCAAATCAATTAAAATATTGAAATAAAGCCAGAATATAGATCAAAAACAATCACATGACAGTGCTGATCAGGTGCATTGAGGGGCTGTGAGCAAGGCTTAACGCCACGACGTACACCCATTTTCAAAACGTTTCAATATCAGAATTTGGGGTTTCTTTTAACCAAATTTCAAAGGTAACGTAGATGGTTCCATAGAACGCTCTTCACAAGTTAAATCAGTGATCAGTTCACTACTTTCATTGAATGTGGGTGTTTTATTACATTTTTGTAGCATTGATGACAGTTTAATAAAATTGGTAAAAGAATGTTGGAAAAAAAAAGTGACAAAAATTTCGGACTTGGGGAGAAGTGACAAAAACGTCGAAAGAAAGTGACAAAAACAGGGAAAAGCAACAAAAGTGTTGAAAAAGACGACCAAAACGTAAGAAAAAAAAAAAAACTATATATATATATATATATATATATATATATATATATATATATATATATATATATAGTTTTAATTTTAAATTTGGACCCAGAAAAAAAAGTTGCATTGTTGACGGGAAGACAACACAAGGGTTAATTTACCATGCTTCTGTTGTGTTCTATACCCCCCTAGTTTTCCGTACATGTTTTGAGCCCCATGAATGTATTTTACCTTTTTTGGGGGAGTGGGTTGTCTTTCATATTTTTTGAGGGGGGACAAATCTACCTCTTCTGAATATTGGGGGGGCCCACAACCCCCCCGCCTCCGAAATCTACGCCCATGGTGGCAACAAACTGTCAAAAGCTAACAGCTAACTAGCATGATGCTACTGAATCCCGTTAGTCACACAGCACATGACAAACACTGACCTGAAGCTAAAGATGGCCTCTGCCGTGTTGAAGTTTGACTCTGCAGCATTTTCTTTATCTCGCCATCATGTTTGAGTTTGTCCGAACTGTCCAGACAATGAGACAAACCACCAACCAGCTGCTGCTTCTGCTCAACTAATAATAAGGACCCCCCAGGACTGTGTTATTGCCTCCTACTGGCCTGGAGTGCAAATGCTACAAACACACACCTGCAACAGGGGCGTTTCCAGGATTTTTTTTAACTGGGGTGGCACTGGGGAGACCAATAATCAGTTCGGGGGTAATCAGAATACAGCCTAGAAAATCTGCTTAGAAATATAGGAAAGACGGGCGCATGGGTAGCTCACCTGGTAGAGCGCGCGCCCATATACAGAGGTTTACTCCTCGACTCCAAACTGCGGCCATTTGCAGCATGTCATTCCCTCTCTCTCTCTCTCTGTCTCTCTCCTCTTTCATGTCTTCAGCGGTCCTATAAATAAAGGCCTAAAATGCCCCAAAACAATCTTTAAAAAAAAGAAATATAGGAAATATTGGATAGATCAACAAAATGTAATTTTGCTAATTAAAACACATCACATTCATTATTTATTTCACTTGTTTTTATTTCAACAAATTGTGTATCCAAATACAATACACATTTTCTATGTGCCCTTAAGGCAAAAAAATAAAATTGGATCATGGAAACATTAATAGGTCATGTGACAAGGGCTGGGAAGATTTATTTTCACAGAACTTTATGAAAACAAAGTGCAGTACACCTACGGTAAACCTGCCTCTAACTTCAACAAAGAACACCTCGCTGTACACAGTTTTCAGATAATAGGAACCAGAACAGAAATAAAGTGCAATACACAATTTATTTCTTACAGCAACGAGTGCTCTACAGTGAGTTCAACATGTTTCTGCATCTAAAGTGGCCTCAAAATTTTAACAGAGTACACAGTTGCCATACAATGTGTGTGTAAAGTAAGGCAGCGACTGGCAGAACAGGCAGCAAAGTGACAGTACTCTGAGCCAATGGGAATCAAATTTGTCAGATTGAGGGGCGCCCCTCAATCTCCCCTTTCCTGTCTTCAAGCTATCCTATTGATTAAAGGCCATATATAGCCCCAAAAAATAATCTTAACAAAAAAAATATTGTCAGATTGACAGCACTCTAGCCCAATGGGTTGGAGGTGAACCAGGGGGGGGGGGGCAGGAAAACCCATAGACTGTTATGGGAAAACCACACAGGTATAGATTCATAACTGCTGATGTAAAGAATGAAAAATGTAAATGATAGCTGTGCAAACACAAATATGTAACTGTATATAAACATTGACAAAACTATTTTTAGTTAATTAACTCAAATAGGCCTATATGAATTAACTTGTACACCTCACAATAATAAGGTAGGCCTAACAATAATGTAAAAATAATAATAATGGTTTTACAGCCAAGACATTTTCCCCATATAAAAACGTTCCTTTCATCTTCACGTCTTTCTTTCATCGTTGCATATGAAAACATTTTTTTTACCAGAAATATTCCATAATATTCTTGTAGTAGCAGGCCTCATGCAGCCACGTGCATGCACCTGCTGCTGCTATCATCCCTTTTTATCTGTGAAAGCACAGCGGGGATTTAAAAATAAAAAAAATAAAAATGCTGCGTCATGTCGTTATGCAGCGTCACGTCTTCTGGTTTCATGACAGCGCAACATTCAGAAGGATTTAAATCTTCATGTTTATTTTGACTTTTTAGATGTCAAACTGTTATTGTTATTATAATAAGAGCGGGTCGGCCTGTGCAGCAGAACATCCCCAGGTCCAACAGAACTCCTGCAATCATACGACAGCGCCGCGGGTTCAAAATCCTATTCTTATATATATTTGTGGTGAGTCATCACAGTTTTATTGTTGCCATTTAAAGCGTGGAGTAACGCTTTAATGAGCAGGAACACACACACACACACACACACACACACACACACACACACACACACACACACACACACACACACACACACACACACACACACACACACACACACACACACACACACCAAATCCGCTGCTAATGGACTCAAACCTGCAGATCTCTGGTTCAAATAGGCCTACAACTTCAAATCTAAATCTACTAAATCTCGTTTTTTTTTCGATCCCAGTAATTGTCAAAAAAAATAATAATTCTGAGAAACGTCTTTTCTGAGAAAACCCAACGTCTTTTCTTTCTGTTTTTTTTTTTTTTTTTTAACCTTACCCACGCGCTTCCAAATGATTACGTCATTCATATTATTCGCCTGTTAAAAGTTGTAGTTTGGGAAATATGATTTTTTTTATTTTTTTCATAAAGTTATTTTTTCCAAAAATGGATGCAATTCAGTCGTTTTTGTATTTTTCTATGTTGTTTAAGGCGACATTCAACCCTTTTTCATAACGGTTTCAGGATCAGCTATTTTAACTTGAATAAAGGAGCAGAGAGTTTATTATAAATCCATAACTGAAACTCTTATTTTTCTGTCAAAATCTGCTTGTTAAATCTTTGCTTTTTGTAAACATTTTTCATCCCTTTTTTTTTTCTCCACCAAAACGGTTTAAGGTTAGCCTTGCAGTCTCAACTACGCAGCTCATATCCTCCACCTTGAAAAAATATATAATTCAAGTTTGACACTAAATAATGATTGATTTGTCCATGTTGTGTGGGATTGTCTTGAATCGTCATATATCATGAAAATAAAACATGATGCAATCCTTTACCGTTAGGGTAGAAACGGTGTGCATTTGGTTCCATGTTATCACCGAGGAGCGGATAAAAATCACCTGCAAAAAAAAATAGCCTATAACGTGTCAGAAAAAGCCTGCGACGTCTCCAGATAGTTCATGCAAAATATGGTCTAATTCATCATCTAGATTATAAATGATGGAAAGGGATGAAATGACCCTAAAAGTGTATTAAAATGATGTAAAAAAGTAGAAGCAGGCCTTCGTTTGTGGCGCTGCGCGGGCCTCTTTCTCTCTCTCTCTCTCTCTCTCTCTCTCTGTCTGCTCTCTCTCACTCTCTGTCTCTCTCTTCCTCTCTCTGTCTCACTGACTCCCTCTCCCTCTCTCTCTCTCTCTCTCTCTCTCTCTCAATTAATTTTTTTCAATTCAATTTCCTTTATTGACATGAAAGAAAACATGTTGCCAAAGCAGTTTGAAGAAAATGCATATATACTACATATCACATATTAAATAATACAGTAGGTGTCACATAGATTCTATACTGCACTGATAGTTATACAACACACATTACAAAACAATTACATAACACAATATAATACTTAACAGTTCTGTACAATATAATGACTGTACAATCCTAAACCAATGTGTAATGTCGGGATCTGATAGTGGGGAGTCCCTCAGGTTGGCAGATACATATTTAGCTGCAATTTCTCTCTCTCTCTCTCTCTCTCTCTCTCTTCTCTCTCTCTCTCTCTCTCTATGTCTCTCTCTCCCTATCTCTCTGTCTCTGTCGATTTCAATTCAATTCTAAGGGCTTTATTGGCATCGAAGTTTTAATGACAATGTTGCCAAAGCATAAAAATACAATTTATATTAATTATATATACAGTATATCTCATACTACTTATGCAGCCTCTAAAGTGTGTTTCCCTTTCCCTCTCTCTCTTTGTCTCTCTGTCTCCCTCTCCATCTCTCTCTCTCTCTCTCCCTCTCTCCCTCTCTCTCTCTCTAGTTCTCCCCCTCCCCCCCCTTGTCTGCTGAGGGGTGTCTAATCAGGGAAGACAAGCGGCTGACGGAATGACGATGCCTAATTGGCATGGAGTCGTGGGAACGCGTAAACAAACAGCTGCCATTTTCATTTCGCTTGTTCCCCCCCCCCCCCTCACTCTCGTCCCCTCTTCTTCTTCTTCTTCTTCTTCTGGCTCATGAATAAAAGCCGCCGCGGAGAAGTGGAACAGCAACCTGGCAGCTGCAGGCACGGAGGCTGCCGGACTGAAGGAACGAGAAAGAGAAAGAGAAAGAGAAAGAGAAAGAGAAAGAGAAAGAGAAAGAGAAAGGGAGGAGGAGGAGAGATTAGCCTCCCTCTAATCCGCCCTCCACCTCCTCCAGTGATGGGAGGAAAGAGCAGCACACAGATACACATACCTTCTGAACAACAGAGAAATCTCTTCTTCACATAAAGGAGAAGCCATTTCCCAGATAAGCTGCACATGTGATTTGCCCTCTCTTATACAAGCATGTTTCTGCCCTGCAAGGGGGACGAAAAATCCCAAATAATAATCCCAGATTTTCCTCGACACTCACACATAATGAATCATTAGTACTTTAATGCTCCTGCAGTATAATATTGGGCCTGGGGGGACACACAAAATTGATGATTAAACTTTTTTTCTAGATAAAAAAAAAAAATTCTGATGCCCTGATGCAGCGCTTTGTGAACATCCTGATACGTTTACATTCACGAATGAATAGATGTGATCCTACAAGTAGTATCAAGGCGAAAACATTGAACCTATAGAGGCTCCTGGCCAGTGGTAACTACGTACATTTACACAAGTACTCTAGGCTACTTAAGTATAATTGTTGAGGTACTTGTACTTGAGGATTTTCTTTTCCTGCCACTTTCTACTTCTACTCCGCAACATTTCAGAGAGAAATATTGTACTTTTTACTCCACTAAATTCATCTGACATCTTTTTTTCCCCTCCGATTGCTAAACGGCAGTGGGCACAACTGGAGCCACATGGTCAAAACTCTAACCACACAGACTCTAGTCCCCTGAGCTAAACATTTCATATCACCTGCAAAATTCATTCCAAGCAACACAAGTCTTAACACACGTCTCAGAAAACACTCCAGGGGGCGTAGCACAACATTCTGGGCCCTGTAGAAAGGCATTTTCTATGGGCTCCTCCTCGCATCCACAGCTATCCATTCTAGCATCTTTTTGTGGCCCTCCTCACACGAGGGCCCTGGGTATTCAGTCTCCTTTTTCCCTCCCCAAGTCCGACACCCCTGCTCAGATCAATCCTCACTGGGACAACACGCACTGTCACTCAGAACACACAGAGTATAAACACTATAGCATCAAACACCAATACAGAAATACAGTTTGAACAATTTGAGTGACTTCATAAAAAGCAATATTTTCTTCCAAGAAAAGAGTGACATTCTTGCACATGATTTATGTAAATGGGTTAGGTAAATGAAAATGATCAGTTTGCTTCAATAGATACATACATTTTTTTTTATTTTGTCTGTAGTAATTTACGGAATTACAGTAACGAGAGAAAAGAGGTAGAAACTAAAAGTGCATACTGTAATTCTAACAAATAATTGAGGGGCTAATCCTGCCTCTCTCTAGCATCAGGCCACAGGTTTTTAATCAACATCACATCTAATGTTCTCGCTTGCCATGCAACCTGGGGCGGGGGGGGGGGAGAACCTTCTGGAGTGTCTTATCCATCCCTGGCAGTCCTCTGGACTCGTGTCCCCACATCCGGCACGCATGGTTTTCCAAAAGAGACATTTGGTCACCAAATGGTGGTGGTGACCAAACACTTTCCACCTCCAGGCGGAGAACAGCTCCTCTATAGACCCTTTTTCACGGCAGACATGTTGAAATGTCATAGTAGGAGAAGGACAGGTGGATTCAAACCCATTACTGATGGCTGCATTCCACTTAGGAGAGGTCCTGGTATTAAACCATTACTGATGGCTGCATTCCACTTAGGAGAGGTCCTGGTATTAAACCATTACTGATGGCTGCATTCCACTTAGGAGAGGTCCTGGTATTAAACCATTAATGATGGCTGCATTCCACTTAGGAGAGGTCCTGGTATTGTGCATGCTGACTCACTGATATAGCTTACTGGGACACTTGATGGAACTGAGCCATCGTTAAGGTTATCAATTTCAGCTGGGCTTTTCCTACTCATGCTACGTGGCCGGCTATTTTCATAAATGGACATTTCAACCTCTCCGTTTTCAAAAATAACATCATGCACAGCTGTCAGTTTTCAGAAAAGTGTTCATTTACACGTGCCCGTGTATATATGCCGTCAATGCAGTCACAAGCATGCCAAACCTGTAGGTGGCAGTGTAACGAGAAGCTCAAGCCCACGTTAGCCAATCAGAATCCCGAAAATACGAATTTTGATTTGATTTGATTTATTTAATTGTAACAAGAATGCCTTACACATGATAAAAGGACATCAAATACAATCGAGGATAAAAACACAATAAAGTCCAAGACTTATTTCCATTGTGGTCCTCAACACACAACATCAAGACAAGACAAGATACTCAATGACATAACATAAAAACATTTTTCTTAAATAAATAAAAATAGTAACTTGCCCTTTAATCTATTCCGCAACCTTCTCTAATAACCAGACCTTGATGCTCTTTTTAAGAGTTCAGGCTGGAAATGACTTTCATATGACCATCTAACTTGTTCCACTGAACTGCCCCTATATAGGCAAAAGTTCCTTTCCCTAACACTGTCTTAAATTTATAAGGACACAGGTCAGATATGCTGCCACGAGTATTAATATTGTGTGTGTCCTTTACCTTAGTTATAAGACACGACAAAAAAGTTGGGACACTACCAAAAAATATTTTCTGAATCATGGTCAGTCTTAACATATTAACACGAGACTCTACAGGGAGCCAGTTGAGCTCAACAAATTGTGACCTACCTATGTGAGACCTATGGCCCAAGTTCAGGATTACTCGTATTAATTTATTCTGTGCTGTTTGTAGCCTCCCTTTGAGTCGGTTTATTAGGCCTTCAAACCAGGAGGTACATGCAAATTCAAAGTGGTTTAAAATTAAGGCATTGGCTAAGATGATCATTGTTGACCTTTCTAAAAATTTTGAATTTCTGGCTAAAACTTTGTGAGCCCCGTGACTTTACTCAAAACCTTGTTGGCCATATTCCTGCCATCCATGTTGTTTTCTAGTATGCACCCCAGGTATTTTACTGACGTTTTTGCACTGACCATAACATTATTCAAAATGACCCTAAATTCCGAGCATCTGTTCAATCTGTATTTTGAACCAAACAAGATGGCCTCTGTCTTACCAAAGTGTAATGACAGCATATTGTCAATCAGCCAGTTGTTTACGGAAGATAGCTCTAAGCTCAGGGCACTCTCTAGGAAGATTTTGCACGTTTGCATGTAAACTGAGACAAACGGAGGTTTAGGCAGCCGAGAGAGAGAAAGAGGACGTGATTGGTTGCGGTTGTTGCTATTGTTGAGTTTTGAAACCTGCGTTCAAGCTATGAAAAAACGAACCAGAGTCTGGTCCACATGAACTGCTGCTGCGCAGACCGTGGTTAGAGTTTTGCACACGTAGCGCCAGTTGAGCCCACTGTTGTTTAGCAATCGGAAACAAACTGTAAGTTACTTTACAAATGAAGATTGAAGATGAAGATTTTTGCACACAAAACACATGTTATAAAATATGATGTTTTATTATAAGTTAAACTACCCAAAGAAATATAGAAATACTAGTCCAGCTGAGATGATTAGACCATTAAACACACAACTGTTTGGATTGTCTCCACTTTCTACAATGGGAGGATTTTTCTGCATTGAGTACCTTCACTTTTAATACTTTAGGTACATTTTTCCTGATGATCCTTACATACTTTTACTTAAGTAACATTTTCAATGCAAGACTTTTTACAGCGTGGTATTAGTACTTTTACTGAAGTAAAGGATCTTCTTTTATACTGTAAGATTGAAATCAGCCCTGTCAGTCAAAGGAGAAACATGCATTATTCATCAAACATGTTCTGCTTACTTAAATCCATCAGTAGGAAACAAGCTATAGAAGACACCATCCCATTTATTATCTCCATTAGCAATACTATTAATTCAAGTGGGCACTTTTTCTTTTTTTATCATGTTTTTTGGTGGGGAAATCCACTGTAATTCAATATACCTTTATTAAGGAAAACTTGAACGAAGTCAAAAGTGCATATTTAAGTTAAAACAGCATAATATTGTAAAATCCTTTTCATGTCTCCATATTGCAACTGTACGGTTTTGACGCCCTCATTTAACGCTGTAACACTCAGCAGTCAGTGTGAATCTTTATATTAGCCTTCCATTCTTCTTGATTATATTCTTATTAGCATTTAATTTTCAGCGTCTGAATCCCCGCATATGTTAAATCAACGTCCATATAGTGCTGAGCAGGCATTAAGATTAAGGCCTGATTAAAAAAAGGAGAATTAATTGACTCTTTTGAAGTTGCTCGTCTCCTGATTGGCTTTCGCGGCAAAGCAATACATGTTTCAGTTGATCGTCTCGATCACGGGAGATCTGCTCTCGCAGGGTTCCTATACGGCTGGACAAACACCTGTTCACATACCGCATTTACAGAGAAAACCAATAGAGAAGACGCTTGTTCTGAGCCGCTTTTGGTTGACAGTAGCTTCATTTTCAAACAGCTTATCTTTGATGCAACATGCTACCAACACTGCATTCTCAAATACGTCTTGAGGGAAACGTTTTTCTCCCGGATTGCACGTCCTCCTACCAGTTGTCTGTATCTACGACGTTCCACTTCCAGGATTGCTCCGGTGCCGCCGGAAATTCCACCGGATGTCTTAAATTTACAACGCAAAAATCACCCTTTAGGAGCGACAGCGGTAGCGAGTAGTATGAAAGACCGTGAAAGGAGGTTGGTTGGGGTGGTGGATGGGTCAAGCAACACAGGACTTTCACCCAGGAGACCGGAGTTCGAGCCACGTTCTTGTCCAACGGAAATGTACATTTTGTAACCCCACCCACGATTTCCCTAAAGCTAATTGACCCGTTCTCGTGCCGCATGTTAAGCGTACGTCCCGACCCAGAGTGTCAAAAAGTGATGCCAAGAGTCCCGACCAAACGCATCTAGATATGACGCTAAAGGAGACTTTTTGCGTCAATAACAAACACCAGAGTGGAGCATCTTTTTGACGCGATGGGAGTGAGAATGTGATGGCGACCTGCTCCTCAGATCTCTGCAGGGTAAATCCAGACAGCTAGCTAGACTATCTGTCCAATCGGAGTTTTCTGTTGCACGACTAAAACAACCTTTGAACGTACACGTTCCACCAAAACAAGTTCCTTCCCGAGGCTATTTTGCAGAGGCACCGTGGCTCCGTTCGGCGCTTAGCACCGCCCAAGACGATTGTGATTGGTTTAAAGGAATGCCAATAAACCAGAGCACGTTTTTCTCCCATCCCGGAATGCTGTGTGGACTCGCCAGACCCTCCTCTGCAGCGCTGTGGAGGAAGGTCTGGCAATGTGAGCCTATTGGCGCTTTTCCATTACATGGCACCTGCTCCACTCGCCTTTTATGGTTTTCCATTATGAAAAGTACCTGGTACCAGCTAACAGGTACTTTTTTTTAGTACCACCTCAGTCGAGGTTCCAAGCGAGCTGAGGCGATACCAAAAGGTGATGTGAAAGCGACAGACGGGGGTTTCCCGAACAAACCCGCCATTTTTAAATAGTTTAGCCAGCTGTGTTTTTTTTTTGCTGCCTCCAGCTTCATTTGAATCAAATTTTTTCTTCTGGCTGTGGCAACAACAACACACCTTCGACGTTCTGTGTGTGTGTCACGTTAGGTCACGGCAGCGGCGCTATGATGACCAGCCACGCTGAGGCGGTACTAAAATCTGCAATGGAAAATGGACGCACAGTGCGTCGAGTCGAGGCGAGTCGAGCAGGTACCATGTAATGGAAAAACGTCATATCATACCAGCGACAGGCCTACGTTGTGAAACGGTCACACTTTTAAACACATAGTTATCCTTGCACATTGAAACAAAACTACTTGGTTAGGTTTAGGAAAAGATCACGGTTTGGATTAAACGTTACGTAGCCTACTTAAGTTAAAATAAGTCAATGTTGACTTTTGGTTTCACACGGGACATAAAGCCTCCTGGCTTAAAGTCCAGTATTTGTTTGACCCATCCATCCACCTCGACTTTGTCCCTACTCGGAATTGTCTAGAAATATATTTGTGATACTTAAAAATTGCATACCGAAATGGAAATGTCAATTTTTTTTACTGATCACTTTAAAGACTTTTTCCTATGTTGGCTTAAATGTTGAGATTGACAATTAATTCAGGGCCTTGGAAACACACAAACATATCATCACAAGGTCCATTAGTAAGTCTTTGGAGCTTTCTGTCGTATCACACCATCTTCCTCATGGACTTTCTACCCTTAAAGTTATTCCTTCATTTCATTTGGGTTTTTTATTCATTGTCTAACATCCAAACAAAAAGTATAGTGCTCTTACTTTCTAGCTCAGAACCAGAGACTCCAAAGCTTATCATTAGATATGTAACTAATCATCATGGGACACAACGATGATTCATTGCCATCTGACATCTCAGTTTAGTGATCACCACAGAGTAAAGGATCAAGGTAGTGATGAATGACTGAACGAGAAAGGGATTTACCTCACAGCAAGTTGGCTCGATCACCGGTCTGGGCAGAGTCTTTCTGTGTGGAGTTTGCATGTTCGCCCAGTGTTTGCGTGGGTTTCCTCCGGGTGCTCCGGTTTCCTCCCACCATAAAGAAATGCATACTAGGTAACTAGGACTACGGTTGAAAATTAGCCATCTGGCTAACACTGGCGCATATAAAGAAATGTTGATTAATTTGCATTGTACTAATCAAATAAATATATCTTAAATCTTAAAGTTCTAGACAACTTGAAGATCATAATTGAAGCGAAATGTAAGCAGGAGAACGATGTGATGGGAGATTGGGTGGAAACACTGTTTTTGCCGTTCACTGATTGTCCTTGAACAAGCTCATTGGTGGACATGAGGAACGTGTTTGAAATGGAGCCCAATCAACGAGCGAACCCATGCTGCTTGATAACAATGACAGGTGGGATGAACGGGAAGAGGCGGTGAGCAGGGCACTGCTCAGCTGGAAGGATTTAAGCATCCGACGTAGCTTTGATATGTGCCTTTTGAAAGAAGGGGTGTACTTTTCTTTTTCTCTTTCCCACAGTTGGTATAATTGAGTACGGCAGCAGCGAGGGGACACACTCTGCAGAGCCACAAATTACATCATTTGCAGAGTTTGTTGTGTTCTATGCTCATGAGAAGACGTGGTGGTGGTGTTGGGAGGGAGTAAGTGAGTGGAAGAAGAAAGCAATACGGCCACAATTGGGCAAATGAAGCATATCACGTGCATTCACTTTGCATTCGCCACTTCCTTCAAGACTTTCCTTTCTTTGGTTTCTTTGAGGCACTGCGGCACTCCTCACATGCTAATAATAGACTTGTCCATCAACTGTCCCCACCCTCCGAGTTAATTGGCGCTGTGCAAAGGGAGCCAGCGTCGCTCTGAAGTCGGCCCGTCATTAGATCAGTGGACGCGGGCCGTCCCCGGCTCGCACACACCCCTCTGATCTGCACACACACTCCCCCATCTCTTTTTCGCCACCCCACCTGCTCTCACAGCACGCCGCCCCCTACAGAGCGGACCCTCCCTTTAAACCGTCCCGTGGCGTCTTCCTCAGAAGGTCTTGAGAAGGCCGACCGGCCTCCTTTCACATCTAACGCCTCCCACACCGCTGTGATCTCGCTCTGACTAGATAGCTCTCCTCCCCGCCCACAGGAAGAGTGGGGAGACTGCCCTCGTGCTGCAACTGTGTTTTCTTTTCACCTCGATGCTGCTCTACAGCGTCGACGCGTGTCTTTCGAGCTTGTGTTATGCTCAGACCTCCCTGTGCATTCACTGCAAGAGTCTTATCAAATGTTTTTTTTGTGTCTTGTTTGTCTTTCTAAAAATGCCTTCTTCTCTTAAAATAACCTCTGCCAGTGCAGTGGGATAATTTCCCACACCAATCAACAATTTTGAAATTAAGTGACATTCTCTTTGTACCTTGCAGAAGTGTGCCTTATCCTGTCTTCTGTCAAATAAAAGACGTGCTGCTCTGAAGAAAATCTCACATCAAGTTCATTTGGAAACAGATTGGAATGATCCCACTGCAGGGAAAGATGTTTTCACATGTTCATAAAACAGCAAGACCTTGAGGGCTCCGTACTAAAAGAAAATTGTAGCTATGATCCTCGTCTGCCATCTTAATGGGCAACACAGGCCCACAACAGCGTCAGCACTCCAACAAGACCAAGATACGGACAAATGCCCCGGAAATCCTTAGAAAGTCTTTTATTTTTAAAAGAGCAGTCAAAGAAACGGCAGGGTTGCACCAGGAGCCATGGCTAAACACACTGCCAAGAGGCTTCTGATTGGTGTGTGTGTGTGTGTTTGTGTGTGTGCATCTGAGCCCTTGGTGCTTGCAAACACATATACTGTATTTGCCTGTCAGCAAGTGTTTATCTTGTTCTCTTTACAGTAACTGTCTGTCTTCGCAATGATAATGGCCTTTTAAATTTGCTCATATCCGATATTTATATATAGAAATATTGAGCCATGTTTGTCTACAGAAAGGTGAGAGCTGAAGCAGTTTTAGGCTGGAAATCCTGTATTTAAAAAATATTGATAAAGATTGATAAAGAATTTCTTTTTTTAAATTGTCAACAAATGGCACGAAAAGCCTAAAACCAACAATGATCCTACTAACAAGTATTTTGAATTTAAATTAATTTAAACAAAAAATAGAACCAAGACCGTTGTACAGATTTCAGATCAACTATTCAACAATTATATAATGTAAAAATGTATATAAATTCAACCCTAAAGTATTTGTATCACCTTTTAAAAGCCTGCAGTGGCTAAACCCTGGCATGCATGCACGCACGCACACACACACACACACACACACACACACACACACACACACACACACACACACACACACACACACACCCTCTCTTGTGGGTGAGAGAATAAATGTGTCCTTTTGGGAGTTTGTGTCTGTATATGCACAGGGCAGAGTTCAGAACACAAAACGCCGCCTCATGCCCTCTTTGTCCTCCTCCCTTCTCTGCCCTGGCAGCTCTCCCATGATGCCCCTGCCCCTGCCCCCGGCTTCCTGCCTCTAATGGCCGTCTCTGTGTGCCATCTCGGGAAGCCTGACATCCCCTCCAGAGGCAGAGAGCGGGGCGTTAATGGAAGCCATTGATGGGCGAAGAAAGGCTCCTTTGTGGCGCCGGGGGCAGGCGTGGGCACCCGTTTGCTCACACACAGCTTCCCCTCGGCACACACTGGGCCGGCCGCTCAGAACTGAGTGCCAACAGCGGAGATCGAAAGACAGGAGCAGCAAAGTGCCCCTTTAACGGGGAAATGGCAGAGAGCAATGGGTAGAGCCGAGGAAGGGGGGGGGGGTGTGAGGGGGGTTGGTGAGAATGAGAAAGGGAGGGTGAAAACGACAGAGGGTGAGTTGGCAGAGAGGGGGAAAGCAAAGAGGAAGGGATAGGTTGGGATTGGCCACAGTGAAAAGAAAGGCCGAGAAAGAGCAGGAGAGATTAACCGAATAAGACAAATTCAATTGGCGTGTACTGTAGGAGGCCCAAAAAAAAAAAAAAAAAAAAAGGATGTGAAGGAAATGGGGTACAAACCTCGCAGCCAAACACAGAGCGCACAGAAAAGAAACCCATGAGAAAGGGGAAATTGAGCAGGAAAAACAAAGAAACGGAGGTTGGGATCGCCCACGTCAGTGAAGCTGGGTGGCCCAGGAGGATATATATAAAAAAAAAATAAAAAAACGGTGGCAGGGTGCTGGAGGTCTCCCTCAGCCACTGTACAGCCTGTCAGCCTCTCCCTGGCTCGCTCCCCTTTCGCTAATTTATAACCCCTGAATTGTTCTCCTTTAACGGAGTTGTGAATGGGAGAAAAAGAAGGGGGAGCTGCCGGCATGCCAAACGCTGCCGTCGTTATTGATAACCAAACAGATGTGTCCGGTTCGGAACCAACATGTGACGTTAAATCTGGGCTAACGGTTTTTTTGTTGTCAGGGAAATACCGTGCGCTGGCAGCCCGGGCGCTCAATAGAGACGTGGTGTCATTGTGCGTGATGGATATTGCTTTCATTCGTTCTGAGAAGTCGGTTTCCTGGCGCCATGCTTTTCCAGGTGACATCTCGTCTTCTCTTCATTGTTGGCTGTGAAAAGGCTTCATCCGAAAACCCACAACACACCTTTCCGATTACACTCATTTCATTACGCCACGGCATGGTTTGAATGCACGCTCTGAGGATTACAGGAAGAAATAAAAAAAAAAAAAAAAATTAAAAAAAAGGGGCTGCTGTGCAGGTCTGAGCGTGCTCGACTCGACGTCGCCACCTACTGTTGTGGACGTTGGTGCCGTCGGCCGCCTCGCGTCTCCCTGCTGCGTAGCCTCCTGCATTGTTCAGGCCCCTAATTCATCCCCAGCAGCGCCTGCTGATAATTTTCCAAACGACTGGCAGCGTGCCATGGCCGGAAGAAGTGGCGGCGTGCACCGCTTGTCTCCATGCGCCACCGTGGGAGAGCAGCAAGAAAGTAGTGCCATATTTTTTTCCCAGTATGTCATCTGTTTAACACGCCTGATTGGCTTTCACACCAGAGCCTCCTTATTAATATGCGGCGGCCCCTCGCCCCGCCTCTCCTCGCCATCAGCTAAGACAAAAGCGTATTGTGTGAGCACCTCCTGTTTTAATTACGCTCAAAAGGGAGCCGTGTGTGTGTGCGTGTGTGTGTGTGTGTGTGTGTGCAGCATGCATGAGCAATGACTGCGTGTGTGTGTGTGTGTGTGTGTGTGTGTGTGTATGCGACATGTGTGTGCGAGGCGTACACAAACATACAGTATGTGCTCTGAGGGAATCATAAAACAAGCACATTCATCAACATCATCGTCACCCTGACCTGCACGTATGCTCCTGCGTGTGTGCGCATGTGCGCGCGCGTGTGTGTGTATGCGTGTGTGTCTGAAAAACAAGACGAATTGCAGTGCCATTGCTAAGGGGAGGAGCTGCTGCCGCTGTCCTATCCCACAGGAGAGAGAGAGAGAGAGAGAAAAAAGTGTTGTTGCTTGTTGCCTTTATGCAAATTGGCATCCGATAAAGGTTTTTTTTTTTTGTCGTTTTTTTTTTTTTGGGGAGAGCCACAAAGAGGGTTTGTGATCGGAGAGCCGAGGAGAATGGGAGAGGTTAGGAGGGGTTATGGGGAAAAGACAGGGACAAAATTCCCATCGGCGTACCCAGAGACATCATGTAACATTCCTCTTTTCTCCCTTTTTCCTCTCCCCTCTTTTCATCCCTCTCTTCCTCACATCCGTGACCCGATTAATATTTTGGATGAGATTAGTCGCTCGTTAATTAACGCATGCCCCCCCCTCCCACCCCCATCATTTTCCCCTCTCGCCGTCTCTTTCTCTTTCGATTGCGTTGGATTCTGGGTTTTCTTTTCTCCCTGTCTTTTATCAGTAGCTTTCTTTTCGGTCTTTTTTTTCCGGCTGATGAGAATGAGGTAATGTGCGGCGTGAGGGGAGTGAGAGAAGAAGGGGGGAACGGGGTGCTTTTCCCCCCATCGATTCCCCTTGGGGACCTTTTCAAACGAAAGATAGCGAGGGCTCAGCGTCTGAATATGGCGGTCTGAACAGTTGAATTAAATCATAATTTTGTGTGCCTTGTGTCTCCATTCAGCACTGATCCACTCCAAACAACCTCTGACTGATTTCGGGGGGGGGCATGTTGAGTCCTCATCAGATTCGGGAGAATTTCCCACAGTTGGCAATGATTACCGCCCCCTCCGGAAGTCTGATCTGTCGCTGTTGTCAGTGCGCTTCGTGCGTCGCGTGTGATGGAGTCGAGAGAGGACTCGTCCGGTATGAGGCCGTGCGATGTCTGCTGAGTGAATTCAGACAGGACTGTGATTGGTCACAGGTTCGATATCAGAGCTCAGAGAGGGGAAGGTAACACTGGCAGGGGTTACAGAGCTTCAGCAATCCTCTCTGACATGAATCAGGCTCGTCGCGGTGTGCTTTTCTGCACATCCGCTGTCTCCGTTAAGCCTCCTCTTAAAAATGGCCATGAAAGAGGACATGCAGAATGGTGTGTTGACATGGGCGGTTTCTCATATCTCTTGAAACCAGAAGTTGTCCTGGCCTTCCTTCGTGATCGGCCGTCTCAAAGCTCTTATTCCTGCCCCGAGGATGGAGGATGGAGGATAGAGGATAGAGGATGGAGGAGGGATCTTTGAGGAGCTATGAGCGAGGATACACGAGAGCAGCCTTCCCATCCCGGGAGCCGTGCGATTGGAACTCCGCCGATACAGACGGACGAATTCACGTGGCGCTTCAGAGCAAAGGACGTCTCGTCCCTCGAAAACACATTTCCTCGTTTCCTATCACCTCGCGCGATTTCCTCGCGTCTCTCCCCGTGCTTCCTCGGTGGGACGGACTAAGACGCGAGGAAGGGAAGCGAGTGACGGAAACAGGGATGCAATTTAAGGACATGCGATGTAACCCTGATTATATATAACTGGGGGGGTCTCTCTCTCTCTCTCTCTCTCTCTCTCGGTCATCTCGTTTGGATCATGAATACTACATAAAGATGCAGGATGCGGACGATTTAAAGAATGTATGAGACCGGGAAGGCTTTTCTTTCTCTTCAAAAGACTCAAAAATGTGTTGCTTCAACTTAGTATAACTTTGTTTAGTTTTTTCTCTGTCTCTCCCTTCTCCCAGCTAGCCTAGCGTGACTTCCTAGCCGCTCCCCTGCCTTCGCAGCATTGCCTCGGCCCCCGGTGAGGCCCTGCTGAGCCACATGCTCCCTCAATGGGCTCACTCAATTAACAGGCCATGAAGCCCCCGACCTCTCCAGACCTCTGCTCTCCCCCCTGGAGTCACGCACCTCCACAATGCCTGCAGCTCGGAGGCATGCGTGCGGTGGAAGTGGCTGGCTTGCAGGAGTAGGCGGGCGGGCGGGTTGGTGGGGGTATTCAGGGTGGAGGTTAGGGTGTGAGGGAAGGGGGGTGGGGGGAGTGCTCGGTCAGTGCTCTTTTGTTCCCGTGGTGTCCAGCTTGCCCCCTCTCACCCCTGGTGTCTTTCATAAGGAGTGTGTAATAACTGCCTTTGTTGGTTTTTCCTCTTGTAATGGGTCCGGTGGGAGGCCTTGTTAGCGCCGGGTGCTAAGCCAGGGGACCTCGCAGGAACTCTGGGATTAGAGGCTGCCCCCATTCTGCCCTAAATGTGATCCTTCCCTGTCACAGTTGTGACTCAGCTGGTGCATGAATATGATTTCTTTACATCTCCCTAATTGCAAAAGCTTTTTTGTTCTATCTAAGGGTCTTACATTGTGGGTTTGCATAGTCATTTTAGGCAGAATTAAAGGCCCAGTATGCAGTTTGAGGAAGGATAAAGAGAAGTGTGAATTACAGCAAGGCGCATCAATGATATAATGACCTCAAGGAATTAAAGTAATAGAGACCCGCAGAATGAGGTCTGAGGAAAAGCCGCTTATTAAAGAAGAAAGTGGCAGAAGTTGACTTAATGTTTCTTTGGATTTGTGATAAAATGAGGCTTTAACTTTTGCTTTTTTTCCCCCAACACATTTGTCCACCTAGTTTATTAAACAAATTATAATTTCGATATCTAATCTGTAGTCAAGTGGGAGGAATTTGTGTCACTCTGTTTTGCTTTAAGATTGAATAAAAGACAGTAAGGTACAGCCCCAGTGGCGAAGGGCCCACGATCACAGCTCTCCATATTTCCATATTTTGTTGTGCATTTAATCTGAAATCTTTGAGGCGTAAATTTTTTGCACCTAATTTATTAAACAAATTATAATTTTCTTTGATTGTATCAAAATACTTATGGTGCGGGGGGGGGGCAGCTCAACCTTATGGCTCACTTTAAAAATTTAAAATACAACACCATACTTCCTAATATCTCAAAATACAACGGTGTTAACTCAACGTGTTTAATCTTAAACGCTAAAAGTGCATGAATTGATTTTTAAATGCAGTGCTTTTCTTTGAGATTATTTTTTGGGGCATTTTCGGCCTTTATTTTGACAGGACAGCTGAAGACATGAAAGGGGAGAGAGGGGGGGGGGAATGACATGCAGCAGAGGGCCGCAGGTCGGAGCCGAACCCGGGCCCGCTGCGTCGAGGAGTAAACTTCTATACAGTAAATGGGCGCCCGCTCTACCAACTGAGCCATCCAGGCGCCCAAATGTGTTGCTATTCTAAACTGAAATGGCGACAGAACAATAGTTTCTCAGCTCCTTGCTGCTCAAGAGGAGACAGAATTAAAATTGAAATCAGAGGTATCAAAAATTCAAAAGACTCTCCACCGCTTCGCCAAGAAATTTCTATACATTAAACTCCCCCTTTTTTTTCACACCCACTGCTTCCCTAATAATTTCCGTACAGTCCCTGTGAGCCTAATTGGGTAACAGCATCAACAAAGATATACAGTAGAAAGCTAACTCACACACACATTATGTAAATGTGATTTGCCCACTGCAGAAGAAATTCAAAACCTCTTGAAATTCATTTTCTACACTTCTCCGTATACAACGGTGTGTTCGACAAGCTAAAAGTCATGTGCAAAAGAGAATAAATGAAATGATTGGTTCACGCAGGACATGAGGGGAGGTCCGGATGTGGCAGGTCGCACTCCGCTTTCACACGCGGGATTTGTTGAACACAGGCGGGTAATGAAAGAGGCCCCGAAATAAACACTGCCGCTACTTTTGTTGATTTGGCATTCACGCGGCTAGCCATTTTCCAGGGAGGAAATTCAAGTGAAGCACTCCCAAGCACTCGTAGAGCACTGAAGGCAATTTCCCCTCAGTCAAGTGGCTGAAACCCTCTCCAGCTGAACAACTTCCTGCGTTTAGTCAGCACCCCCATTGACGCCCCTGCTCCATCATCATCGTTGCTTAACTGGCATCAGTCACAACCTCTCAGCGGGTCGCTGCTGCTTCCAGAGTAGAGACGAATGGGCTACGACCACAGCTCTGTTCCGGGATACAATCTGGAACTACTGGACTAATAAAGAACACAACAGACTGAAATCTGATGGCCCGGAACCACGAAATGCATCTGATTTCCCAGAAAGATGAAAGTTACACGCAGGAATAGATTACAAAAAAAACATCTATATTCCCAAAGATAAAGAGGACATTACCTCAGTGTTGGATACCTAATCTGTAGTCAGGTGGGAGGAATTTGTGTCACCCTGTTTTGCTTTAAGATTGAATAAAAGACAGTAAGGTACAGCCCCAGTGGCGAAGGGCCCACGATCACAGCTCTGTCCCGGGTTATGATCTGGAACTAAAAGCATAAAACTGACTAAAATCTGACAATCGCAGCCTTGAAATGCACCTGATTTCCCAGAAATTTGAAAGTTGCAGACAGGGACATATTGCAAAAACAACAACAAAAACCCATCCATATCCTCAAAATAAAGAGGACATTACCTCAGTGTTGATATCTAATCTGTAATTCAGGTGGGATGAATTTTTGTCACTCTTTTTTTGCTTTATAGACAATAAGGTACAACCTATGAAACCCAGTGGCGAAGGGCCCACGGGTTATAATCTGGAGCTAAACGAATAAAACTGACCAAAATCTGACAGCCAGAACCCCAACAATTTTTCGCTCCAAGTCTCTATGCAACATCTCAAGTTCTGTTTTCTGCACATTGCTGCTCCCCGTGAAGCTCAAACAAGAAAGCAACATTTCCATATTTTTTTCCGTGACGATAATTCAGAGTTGACGAGTGTTGATTGCAGAGTTGATACAGCGTTTGGGGGACGAACGTTGGAAAACTATAACGAGTGTTAAATTAACTCTGATGAGTGTGCGCTTCCAGATGCACCACCAAAAGGGTTGATAGTTCGACTTGGAGTGCAATTTCCACTGAGAATGTGTCTCAGCAAAAACATAAGCACATGGAATAATTATGCAATCAGAAGAGTATCTCAGGAAGGCAGAGATGTTAAGGTACGAAGTATATGTTCTCAAAAGTACATAAAGTTTACGCTATACTTTTATCATGGGAGGGTTTTTACACACACTACTAGGGGTTTCACAGAATAGTCGACTATTCAAATACTCGACCATCAGAACTACTAACAAGTCAACAAGTCCCAGTTGTTCTGTGGGACTTCATACACTGCAGTGCAAGGCGGTAAAGCAGCAGACATGGAGCGGACATGAGGACTGTAGCCTGTAGCAGGTAAGGTAACTGTCCGTTTATCTGGGACACACAGACGTTGGATATTATTTCTAGTTGTGCACTTTTATTATGGTGTTTCATTGGGGGTGAGTAGGCTAAGTTATGAATTTCTGTTTGCAATGTTTACAGCCTATTTTCTTTACACTTTGCCATCTGTCTCATGTAAGCTCATTCCGAAATCTGCAGACATTCACGTTTATTGGCGAGATTGCATCCCGCGATATGTACGACTATTTGTCGACGTTTGGGGGAGTAGTTGATGACTCCTAAACTACACTATTTGTTAATGCCCTTCACACTCCATCCATGCATGTATCACCACATTTACCTTTACAAAACAACATTTTGATATATCTTAATATACAGTAAGTGATGGCCCCACATCTAATGAACTTTCGGTGTTACAGTGATTCTAGGGTTATTTTTGTGTTTAAACTTAATGGTAAGAAACCACTCTGATTGAGCCCACATAGATCATAATCATCTCCACATATACTGCCAAAAAGATGATTTTTTGAGTATGAATCTAATCAGGCTCGAAAGTTGTTGACTACTAAATTACACTATTTGTTAATGCCATTCACACTCCATCCATGCGTGTATCACCACATTTACTTCTACAAAACAACATTTCGATATAGCTTAACATACAGTAAGTGATGGCCCTATTTTCTGAAATAAATAGTAAGAATTACACCACGTCAGTGACAAAAAGATGATTTTTTCTTTTATATCAGGCTCGGATGTTGTTGACTACTAAACTACACTATTTGTTAATGTCCTTCACACTACATCCATACGTGTATCACATTTACTGCTACAAAAAAAAAAAACATTTTGATATATCTTAACATACAGTAAGTGATGGCCCTATTTTCTGCAACAAATAGTAAGAATGTCACCACATGAACTTTTGGTTTCACAGTGATTCTAGGGTTATTTTTGGGTTTAAACTTAATGGTAAGAAAGCACTCTGATTGAGCCTACATAGATCATAATCATCTCCACATATACTGAAAAAAAGATAATTTCTTTTGTATGAATCTAATCAGGCTCGGACGTTGTTGACTACTAAACTGCACTATTACTAACATTAATGCCCGTATACAGTAAGTGATGGCCCTATTTTCTGCAACAAATAGTAAGAATGACACCACATCTAGTTAATGAACTTTTGGTTTAACGGTGATTCTAGGGTGCC
Source organism: Perca fluviatilis (assembly GCF_010015445.1). Lineage (NCBI taxonomy): Eukaryota > Metazoa > Chordata > Actinopteri > Perciformes > Percidae > Perca > Perca fluviatilis. The sequence goes on from NC_053118.1 coordinate 34,909,427, forward strand.
TTTCATGATTAAACTTAAAGGTAATAATCTACTTGGGTTGAGCCGACATTGATCACAATCATCTCCACATAAAGTGACAAAAAAAAATAAGATTTAAAAAAAAAAAAGGTATGAATCTAATCAGGCTTGGACGTCCCGTCAGTGTGTGGGATCCTTACGGTCTCGGCCCATTGCGGCCTCCGCGGGGCTGCGCGCAGGCTGAGGGCTCCCAGAGGGGCCCGGGGAGATCCTGAGGGAGCCTATTAACCCATTATGTTCCCCTCCAGAGCCGTGTTACGGACAACAATCACATACAAGCTGGAGGCTGAGCCACAGGAGGCTACAGCTGCTTAGTACAAGCCCGTGTAGCCCGAGGCGCTCATCAGCACCATTCCCATGCCGTGCCTTGCTCGAGGGCCACATGAAAAGAAGAAGTAAGGTGATACAGTCAAGAGCACATTGGATTTACTTGTCATATTCTACTGAAGGAAAGTGGGCAGTCATGTATAATTACAGTAATCAAGCAGGGTCATAGGCTGGATTTTACAAAAAACTGGGAGGATATTCAGGGTTTTGTTTGATGAGAAGTTTCTCTTAATACAAAAAAATATATATTGCTATTATTTCACACATATTCCTGAAGTGAAATGGTATAATTCTTTCAATGTAAATGCTTAACAAAATATGCACATACATGTTGATGTTGAAGTACTGTGTATTAGTCACCGTTCATTTTTATTTTATGAATCCAATTTAAGATTTTCTTTGAGCCACACGCAAAGAAAGACAATAAAAACTCAAAAGTATCGCAATGAAATATGACAAAAAGATACGACAAAACTGGAACTGAAGCCTAGATTTCAAAATAAAAGTTGATGTAGTCACTGATCAATATCGTAGCAGTTAACGTAATGTAATTTAGTTTTTTTTAGATAAATTATTTTCTTGGGTTTTTTTTTCTGGTTGTTTCCTTGTTATTTTTGTTTTATATATTTGTTATAGTTTGTTTTTCTTTTCTGTATGTGTCATGAAATGTCTTAACATTGTCTGATTAAATGTTGCTTTGGACCCCAGAAAGACTAGCTGGTCGTCTTGATGTCAGCTAATGGGGATCCTTACAATAAACTAAACGATTGTTTCCACACCTGATTTCCCCAAAGATTGGAAGTTACACATAGTGACAGATTGAAAAAAAAATATCCCCGAAATAAAGGTTTAGGACATGACCTCAGTGTTCGATATCTAGTCTGTCCCTCTTTTTTGCTTTAAGATTGAACACGTTACAGTGCAACCTTTGGATTTGAGTCTTTTTCTCGGTTTGTATACATTAAACTTGTTCTAAACACTTCCCTGTGTGAAGAATTCAGGTCAAACTCAAAGACGATTTGTTCTGCAGCCTTTAATTAGACGTTATTATGCAGTCATTAAACCAGCCCGTTGCAGAATACATCTTAAGCAATAGAAATTAAAACAATTAGCATTTCATCTAGTGTAATGATAGCTGTGGTACACACTTGCAAAAAGATAGATTTTTTTCCCTTATTCAGAGCCTCCAACATATTGCAGGTATGATGCCAAACACAGCACATCTCCGGAAGACACATTAGACAAAAGAATAATTACCATAATCATGATTATTTTTTTTTTCTCTGCATTTTAATTAGCCCTATGAAGCTCAATTAAGCTCTTCAGTGCGAGCGCCTATTCAGTAAACAGCTGTCCACCTGTCTTCTCGTTCCTGGGAAAAGACTGCGGCGCCTGTTCACGCCGAGATACTATCACTAAAATGTGTGTGTGCGTGTGTGTGTTTCAGAAGAGGCCCCTGCAGCCTGCATGGGGCCCTCTATATGAGGGGCGATTAATGCCACTGAGAGGTAGGCAAACAGGAAGGACATCATTAAAGTATGCTAATAGCTTGCTTACCAATGTTAAACAGATGTTAATAGAACACAAGATGAGAAATGGCAAAAAACATGCAGTTTTATAAGCTGAGATAGACATGATTGGGTTATAAAAAAATAAATAAAAATAAGCAACATTTTCAGTTCTCAGCACAGGATTGAGAACACTTTAAATGCTTCCCATTATGTGTGGAGTATGTCAGTGATTTAAGTTCATTTATTACTTTGGTGAAGATAAAGATAATATTGATTTTCCATTCTAGTTTTTTTTTTCTTCCTTTCTGAATATGAAAATGAATATGAATTGAGGTTTGGCAACACAGTTCCTATTAAGTTTAATGCTGCCACGGAGTCGGCAAAGTAACTGCGGCTCTGAATTAAGTTTGCATTTAATGTTTCCTCTGTAACCATGGGAGCAGACAACTTTAATTTTAGTGCTGAAGAAAAAGTCTGACTTTCATGACTGGGAGACAAGATTTCAATTTAAAAAAGGATTTTGGGTTACACTTGAACGTATCGACATAAAAGTGACACGACACGTGTCATAAACAAGCCAAAAACGTTTATGACATAACGCTTCTTTTAGTGTCACTTGTTTTGTCATGACAAGTTATGGTTAGAGTTAGGGTTAATGTGACATGACAGTGTCATGTCACTCTTATGTAGATACCTTCAAGTAAAGTGTTACCGGATTTTCTTTTCCATGCGATTTACCCAACCCGCTCACTCCCAACCCGCATGGGCCGTGGCTCTTGGCGTCCGATACAGACGCTAAAAAACCACCATTTAGCGTGTGTATGGGACGCACCAGGCAGAGCAGCGGCGCGACCACGGAGCTTGTAAGACGACCTAGTATGAAGAGCGACAACGGTAGCGAGTGGTGTGAAAGACCGTAAGGAGGTTGGTCGGGGTGGTGGATGGGTCAAACAGCGCAGGACTTCCACCCAGGAGACCGGGGATTCGTGTCCTGTTCTTGTCCCGTGCGTCACAGAAAACTACATTTTATAACCCCACCCACGATTTTCCTAAACGTAAGGACTCCTGCACACTGGCTGCGTGGCGTGAGCGTGTCCGTTTATATTTCGGCTCCATGTTAACAGGTTAGAGCTTGCTCAATGCTCGCGTGACACGCACGTCTCACGAAAACGCGTGCCTGCTAGAAATAGGACCGACGCCTATTTTTTCACGCGACACGCAAGCGTGTTGGAAGCGTTTCCAGGCAAAATAGAATATAGGAAAAGAGGTTTGTCATTTTGACACAAATGCATTTAATAAATGACATTTTGAGGTTTGAAAGTCTAGGTTTTGACATAAATGCAGAAAACGCCACGCAGCCGACAGGCAACAGAAACGCCACCCAGGCAGCGTGCGGGAGGCCTAACTGTCCCGTTCTTGTGCTGCACGTTGTCCAGTACGTCCCGACCCAGAGCGGCAAAAGAGACGCCAAGAGTCCCGTTGCTAAAGGAGACTTTTAGCGTGAATAACAAACTCCAAACGCACATGAACCAAGCGTCCGTATTTTACACAATGAGGGGAGAGTGAGAATGTGTTGGATTCACTGTGAGTGGGATTTATGGATGATGATTATTCTCAATGGGGACTCAATGGGACAAAAACTGCCTGTCAAAAGAAAATGTTGCTGGTTATCTGTGACATTGGTCAGTTGCTGTCAGTCGTGATGGAATAACTCCTTAAGTGTAGTTCCATGTCTCTTAAAAGTTGCTTCGTCAGACGGCCCTTCACGACGAGGAACTGAAGCGGTTCTCTCCGCTCTCTTCAAAGCCACCAGACTCCTTTGACAAAAACAAGTCGTTTTACCTCGCAGAAACACAAGAGTTGCTGCCTCCGTCGCTTAGTTTGCTTTATTGTGCAACTTTGGTGAATTCGAACCAACCCTTTATAAAACCAAAGTCACACAATAACGCAAACTAACCGATGGAGGCAGCGGTAGAGCAGCAACTCCCGTGTCCTGAGAGGTTAAAAATGACAAAGGAGTCTGGCAAGTGTTCTAGTTCCAGGTAGATCCATTCAAGTGAATGGTTGGTTGATGCATTTTTTCCCCCTTCTTTTTCTTCCTCCTCATCCTCGGCATTAATCAGCCCTCATACGGAGGCCCTGAGGAGACCATATCTAACAAGGACACCCGCTTTCGTCGCCTGTTTGATCCCGAAAGTGAAACTGTAAATTACGCAGTGAGAGACAAACCCCCATCTGGATTTGAGGCATTAACCCCTTCTGCCGTGATTGCTACGCAGTCATTAAGCCTTTAAGAAGAAGAAACTAATAATGACTGGCCTTCATCATAACCAGCAGAGACTTGATTGCACTTGCCTCTGTCTCACATTTTATAAAATGACTTCATTATAAATCCCTGAACAGTAACCGTAACACTTCCAAAGGAGAAAAACAACACATGAATCTATCAATACTGTGCTCTATGATGATCTCTGACCGGCTGTCTTTCATTTATCAGTCATCATAATTTAATAGTCCCTTTAATGCCAAATGACAATAAATTTATTTTTCCCAAAAAATCCAATTTTGTGTTTCAAACACTTCATCCGTTTCATTTTTTTCATCATGCGAGCCATCTGATTTAGGCATTTAGAAATAATGCAAAAGCGACATAACTGAACCGACCACGACATTTCTATTGTAATTAATCACTAAGATGAAAAATGTAATCACTTCAAATCCAGAAGATAAAACTGATATATATATATCAAAAAAAATAAATTTGATTCTGCAACCGTGTCTCGGTCTGGTTTAGGGGACAATTAGACAGCATCTTTCAACAAATAGACCCATCCCTTCCCAATGCAGTCTTTTCACTCGCAGGCGTGTAGCACAGAGCGACGCAGCTCTCCATCGACATCTAGTGGCCAAAGCTGTCAATGACACATCATCCCTATACTGGAAGGGAGGTTTTACATTTTATTTCTTTTTTTTTAAGTTTTACACATAAACAGACATGTGGCAGAAGAAGAAATTAACACAATGCTGCTGAATTAGTATTTTTTTTTTTTTTTTTTTTTTTTTTTTTTTTTACAAACGAGTGCTAGGATGTTAAAACCTCAGAGTGAGTGTGTGTGTGTGTGTGTGTACACACACGCACACACACACACTGAGTGAAACAAAACAAGCAAATTCATCAACATCCCCGTCACCCTGACCTGCATGTGCGTGTGTGTAAGATACTGTCTGTGTGTAACATACTGTGTGTGTGTAACATACTGTCTGTGTAACATACTGTCTGTGTGTGTGTAAGATACTATGTGTGCGTCTAAGCGTTGAGCCTCTCAGTCTCCGTCATCCTCACAGTGGCCTTATCCTGATGGTCCTCCTCCTCGTCCCCAGGCACCTGAGACAGACCGGAAGACAGAGACCGACATAATTGAGTTTCTAGACTTTTACGACCCCATCTGCCCTCAAACATCCCTCCATCTTCCAGACTGAATACAGTCCTGTCGCTTTTCGAGGTGCCCATTAGTAGCTGCTGCATGTACAGTATTGTGCATTTGTCCTTTGTTCAGATGCATATTAAAAAGATTTTTTTTAAGGATGAAAAACTGCAGCAAAGAATTACTTATTATGCAAGCAGAGGATCAATCCAGTATTTATTTTTATTGTTTTTATTAAAAAGAGAGGTAGTAGTAAACATGGAAAAAAAAACATTTCAAGGGGTTACGAAATTATTAGCTCAGTGTACTTCATTTATCTTTAATGATTAACTTTTTTATGAATTAACAGTTAAAGCGTCAAACGATATAATGTTGAGCAATGTTTTTAATTGTAAAAGTAGACTTGCTCATTACTGGGGGGTATTTTTGCCTAATTATGATGCCGATTAAATAAACAATACAACAATAAATCACACAATATATTTCCTTCAAAAAATTCAAAAAAAGCCCAAAAAAACAAAAAAAAAAAAATAATAAAAAAAAGAATAATAAGACACAGATGTGTGTGTGTGTGTGTGTTGCATTGTGGGGAAATTTAAATGACGTGAAAAGGTGTGACATCACCCAGGAGGGACATATTCTGAATGTAAAGATAGGAATTTATGTAATATTGTAAATCTCTTTATTTTATTAGGTAAGTTCCATATCCGCAAAGCAACGTTTTCCAAATCAACACCATGTCCTAAACTATTCCACGTTGAAACTTTGCAGAACTCCTGCTGTCATGATCATCAATGTAGTTTGAAAGTCTGTCACTTCTTTACTTAAGTATCTTTTTAATTAGTTTGTTTAACTTATTACTTTCATGTATTATTTTTAATTATTTGTGTATACGTTTTATGTTTACGGCCTGTGATGACCGAATGGTTGTTGGTGACATCATGTGGTGGTAAAGTGTCTCCACCTGGTGGTCAGACAGCAGCACCGTCTCATCAGCACCAGTCACGGAGTCGCTGACTCTCAGTGCGACGGCGCCATCTGGTGGTCGACACATTTAACGCCACATTGGGAGGACTTAACTGGATAAGATGCTTCACCTACTTCATTTTTGTGGCGTTTAAAAAGCCACGGTGTCACCAAAATAACACGGTAAATTAAAAAATGTCTTGACGGTGAAGGTTCATTTGTTTAAATGTTCCATTTTAAAACAATACATAAGGACCTACGTAATTTGATAAAAAAAAAAAGGAATTTCCTTGAAAGACCTGCCTCTTTTAAACCCAGATACATATTAAATCATCATTTATTATTGAAGTTTATTCTCCATACAGTGGCTTGCATACGTTTACACACCCATGCTAAAGTTGACTAAAAAGATGAATAAAACAAACCATCTTTTGGAAATTGATCTTAATGCCTTAATTTTAAGGACACCAATTTTATTTGTGAATGAATAATGTATCGTAAATAAATGTTCTTCCTTAAAATACAGGGGGCATAAGTACACACACCCCTACGTTAAATTCCCATATAGGCAGGCAGATTTTCTTATTTTTAAAGGCCAGTTATTTCATGGATCCAGGATACTATGCATCCTGATAAAGTTCCCTTGGCCTTTGGAATTAAAATAGCCCCCCCACATCATCACCTACCCTTCACCATACCCCCCACATCATCACATACCCTTCACCATATCCCCCACATCATCACATACCCTTCACCATACCCCCACATCATCACATACCCTTCACCATACCCCCACATCATCACATACCCTTCACCATACCCCCACATCATCACATACCCTTCACCATACCCCCACATCATCACATACCCTTCACCATACCCCCCACATCATCACATACCCCTTCACCATACCCCCACATCATCACATACCCTTCACCATACCCCCACATCATCACATACCCTTCACCATACCCCCACATCATCACATACCCTTCACCATACCCCCACATCATCACATACCCTTCACCATACCTAGAGACTGGCATGGTTTTCTTTCAGTTAGCCTAATTGCTGGTTTGATTTGCATTGAGAGATGATCTTATTGAAAGTACCCCATGCCAATCTCTGGGAATTTAACATTGGGGTGTACTGACTTATGCCCCCTGTATTTTAAGGAAGAACATTTATTTATTTACGATACATTAGTCAATCACAAAGAAAATTGGTGTCCTTAAAGGTTGGATTTTTCCTAATTTGTTAAATTGAGGCATTAAGTTCAATTTCCAAAAGATTTTTTGTATTCCTCTTTTTAGTCAACTTTAGCATGGGTGTGTAAACTTATGCAAGCTACTGTATATGGAGAACTTAGGAAACTGGAAACTTTCTTTGTGGTGTTTAAAAGTCAGTGTCACCTAAATAACAGGCTAAATTGCAAAATGTCTCGAAGGTGACGTTTTATTTTATAGCTCTTTATTTCATAACACAAGTTTCCTAACATTTCAACCGAATTAAATAATTCATGATGCGGATTATTGGAAAGTTTTTTCTCTATCTAGATATCTATATCTATCTATAGCTATTGAATGGTATGTATGGTCTTGCCTGTAGAAAAATGTCACATTTTTTGCATTTTCAGCTGATCTGCAGTGACTTGATTGTTCCCATTTAATTGGAATTTATTAATTGGGAATGCACCAATTGAACACAGTCCATATTTTCCCCAATAATTAGGTAAAGGCTACACCATTACAGGCCTCTTTGCAGGAAACTATTGGGGAACTATTAGGAAATAAAACGTCACCAATAAGAATTGCATGAGTCCCTACTTCATTTCCAGGACAGAGCTAGATCATTTGGAACCAATTATAGGGAACATTTTAATTTCCTTGACAGAATGGTTCAATTTAAACCCAAATAAATATTACTGGGGTTTATTCTCCATTGACAGTCGCCTGTGTTGTATTGGGCTTATCTGTAGTCACATTATTGCATGTTCAGCTGACCTTTCTGCGCTCGGACTAAAGACTCTTTAGTTGATGTTTTTAATTACTTAAAAAAAAAGACTTAATTGGACGTGTACTAACTGAACACTGTCTCTCTGTAATTATAGCCAAATTACAAAACTTGTTCCATGGAATGTCTTGAAAACATCCAAATAAAAAAGAAAATTAAAACCAATGCAGACGTGGAAAAGTGTGCTCGGGAATTTTCTTTTTAACTTTAGAAAGGATCTTCGAGGGGGATGTGTGTGTGTTGCCTTCTACTCAACTTCTTGAGAATTAGCAGGAAAATGTTTCAGAAACTACAGACGGGTAAAATAAAGGGTTAACATCTGGTTGCGTGGAACTCACCTCCCAGTAGATGTTGTCCTCAAAGCAGATTGTGTCAGGAGGAGCTCCGTAGATGGGAAGCTTCAAAAGGAAACCTGTGCGAGAGAAGACAACTTGGTATTTCATATTTTCCTATAATGACCTCCGTTTGGAGAACGTACGGCAAAGAATGAGCGGATTAGAGCTTCAACAAAACACAATGAAAAGAGTTTTCAAAAGACAGAATCCTGCCAGCTGAAAAAGTAGCACCCTTCATGCTCATTACACAATAAATCAATTACAAAAATAATTCTTTCAATGAATCTTCCCAGCAAGTGCTGATTCATGTAGACGTCAAAGTTTATTAAAGGCTAAATATTATTTAAAAGGAGTTATTTTAGCAGTGTTTCAGGGATTGTATGTCAATGTGGTGTCATGATTCACATTGAAATCCAGTTACTGAGGTGCTTTTTAAACAGCTGTTATTTTGAAACAAGACCTCTAATAAACCCCTAACCATAATCAAAGCCCAGATTTTACATCTTATCTTTTGTTTCTGAATCAATGCGGTGTTGTTTTTACTCTATGTTGTTCAAATGTCCAGTCTGAGAGTTCTTTATCAGGATAACTATAAATGAAGATGTGACACATACCGACGATAAGCCCTCCCACCAGGGCCATGCCAAGGGTGACAGCGAGGGAAATGGCCTGACGGACACCCTGGTAAGACGCTGTGATGTTTCCTTTTGCCACATCCGGGAACACGTCTTCCATACTGAAACACAGAAGAGGGAATATATGGACATACATCTCAGAAATATATGGACAGGGATTAGTCTGGCAAGGGTTAGGGTTTAAACTCCGATAACAAATTGAAAACATAGTAACTAACTTGACTTTACATAACACTGATCAACGCATTGTCATGAACGAAAACTTATTGCACTACAATTTGCAGGATGTCCTACGAAATTACGCCATCTGGTCACATGACAGTTAAGCTTAGCAGAGGTGGGGGACTCGAATCGCACGACTTGACTCTGACTACAGTCGCAAATTTGAGGACTTGAGACTTGCATTGATAAAAGACTCGACTTGGAATTCAAGACTTGAGACTTGACAGATTACTTGAATTTTTATTAATGTAATACAAAGTAACATTTGTTTTGTTTTTTCAAATGATTGGTTGATTTATTGTAGCCTGGTCCTACCAGACCCTGGTCCATTTCATTTGTCCAGAGACTCTGGCCTCACTCCATTGACAAGTGTTAACTTCCTTCAAGGCGGGTACTCTGAAGTTTAAAACTATTGGATCTGCCCACAGCCACTCTGGATCTGCCATAACCAATCGCTAACGTTTGGTCGTGACGTATGTCATGCGCATGTGCAACAAGAGGGGAGACCGTCAAGGCTATTAGCATAAACATCGCTAGCGTTAGCCTTGCTCAAGTCTCATCACAGCGACACGAGACTCGCTTGTTGACTTGCACGTGTGACTTACTCCCACCTCTGAAGTTAAGGTCTTTACAGTTAAGTTTAGCCAACAAAAAGGTGATCGCCATGGGTCACCAAAATGACCAGTTAATGTTAGAAAAGTAATTGTGGTTTGGATTAAAACACCGGTCCCCTTAAGTAGTACTCCCGGGACACGAACACACATTTCCTGGGTGAAAGTCATGCGTTTTGCCCTTAATTTCTAAGGCACGAACTCCGCTCCCCTGCTTAAAAAGCCCTGTGTTTTAGGACCCACCGATCCGCCCCCACTTCCTCCCAACGCGGCCCTGAGCAAGTTATACAGTGGCAGTCAATGTGGTGCATAAAGTAATAAAAACGTGGAATACAGATGAATTGCAGTGCATTGCTTTTCTTGGTGATATATGAATGGTTCATGAGAACAGCCTGCACTGACACTACATATTTAGGGTTTTTTAGCAGGTCCTTGCATGTTGACTTTGCACTAAAGGAGGAATGTGAGAGCAGCCTGAAGAAAGCAGCCATCTGTCAACGATGTCAAAGCGATATTATCTGCAACTGAGAAAACTCCTGCGGTAAAACTCTCAGAAATTATCTAACTCAAACTGAAAAATGTTGAAATGCGAGACTAACCACTGCTGTAAACAGTAGTTACGGATTCTCACGGTACACATGCCCGAGGGCTAATATCATTTGTAACTCCTAAGAGAAAATGCACACAGTGTGCAGCCAAAGCAGAGACTTGAGGTGACACTGAGCCGAAAGCAGAGTTTTACTGAACATCGATGGTTGATTTTAAACAATGTTCGGCTTTTGCATTCATATACCCTAAGTACACACAGACAGACCGACACACAGACCGACACCCACACACACACACACACACACACAGACATGCACACAAACATCATTGTCATTGTACATGGAATCATACAACAAAATTGTGAGTGGGATAATGTGGAGATAACGGCCATGTAAGTTGTTTGTTCAAGCAGCAATTACACCTTATATTCACAATAGTGATGGGGCCCTCTTGTGGCCGTAGTAATTATGACGGGAGCAAAGCAGGAAGTAAGGTGATAAAGTAGTAGTGGTAACTTTCCGGAAGAAACCGCTACATCCGGCTCAGCTTCACATGTAAGTGATTTTAGCCCAAAACCACAATCTTTTCCTAAACTTTACCAAGTAGTTTTTGTGCCTTAACGTGCCCAAACTGTGACCGTTAGTGTGTTTAAAACCACTACGTTCTCTGGTTTAGATACAGTACGAGTCAAAAGTTTGGACATACTTTCCCATTCAAGCGAATGAGACGGCGCATATTAAATGTTTACCCCTTTCCATAAATGTCAGTAGTTGCCACGGCTGCAGTCACCGCTCCCACAATAGCGCCCAGGACGCCGGGCATGCCGTGCAGGTTGTGAACCCCGCAGGTGTCTTGGACCTTGAGTTTTTCCTCCAGGATGGGCTGTAAGAAGAAGAAGAGACAGTGCAGATTATGTGTGACTGTTGTGGATAAAACTGGAGGAGGAACATCACAGCCTAAAATCCCTTTCATTTTTACACACTTATCCGTTATCAGGGCTGCAACTAAAGATTATTTTCATTGTCGATTAATCAGTGGATTATTTTCTCAGTCAATGGCTTAGTTGTTTGGTCTCTAAAATGTCAGAAAATGGTGAAAAATGTGGATCAGTGTTTCCCAAAAGGCCAAGATGACGTCCTGAAATGTCTTGTTTTGTTCACAACTCAAAAGATATTCAGTTTACTGTCAGAGGAGAGAAGAAACTAGAACAATATTCACATTTAACAAAGCTGCAATCAGAGAATATAGGACAAAATGACTCAAACCGAATAATCTATTATCAAAGAAGTTGGCGATTAACTTCAAAGTTGAGAACTGATCAATTCATCTTTGCAGCTCCAACTGTAGGGCTGCTCGATTATGGAAAAAAAATATAATCACGATTATTTCGGTCAATATTGAAATCACGATAATTTGACACGATTACTCGTTGACTTCTGGAAAGATGTAATTATTGAACTTAAAAAAACAGTGAAAAAAATTTGCCTCAATACTTTTCCTATTTAAACTATTTTTTCATTCAGAACACAAGAGAAAATAAGAGTTTACTTGCAAAACGTAATGAGCTAAATAATTGTTTCTCTAGATTATTCTGTTTTTGTGATCATTGGGACCCAAAACCATAATCACGATTAAATTTCGATTAATTGCACAGCCCTATCCAACGGTTTCATGAACACTAATATTTTTTGTAAAGGTGGCTCTCAGTGGAAACATTACATTTTCGAGGCAGTGAGTGGTACAGCAGATCGTGTTGGATTGCAGCGGTAATGAAATGTATGACTACAGTCTGAATTGCTGAAACTGGACTTTATGGATCTGCTGAACACAGTCCGCTCCCTAAACGCAGAGGCACTTTGAATTGCCCTGTTGCTGCACAGATATCCGACAGCAGAAACAATTGAGACACTAATAGAATCTTTTTTTTTTTTTTACCTATTAGCTGAAAATGAACCATTCAAAGTCCTTTCCCCCCTCCCCCACAAGATCTGCCGCTATGTGTCAGTATCATCGCTGACTTAATCATAAAATGCTGAATCATCCTTACTGAGAGGTACTTGTAGCCCAGAACAGAGATGATGCCGGCCAAGAAACCAACGATCATGGAGCCGACCGGCGTCAGCATCATTTCACCAGCTGTTCCTGCTGCGACTCCGCCGGCCAGGGCAGCATTTTGGATGTGGACCTAAAGAGAAGCACAAGGGTAAGACTTCATCTGCTACATGTTTAATGTCTTTTAATTAAGCATAAAATACACTAAAACTTACAGCCCTGCACCTGGAATTATTGAGCATATTGAGTTCCTGGTTAGTTTTCCTTGGAATTTTGTGATATAACAACTTTTTTTTTACCTCAATATATGGACACAACAACAACAAAAAATACTTTAAATAAATAGGACGTTTAAAACCGCGACCGTTATCTGGTTTACAAACGAGGATGGAAAACACTCCTTTGGGTCATATTTCCTGCCACGGCTCGGGGCCACGCTTATTTATGAAACTCTCCTGTGGGTCGTATTCAGGGTTCTAAATTAGCACCGTTTACCAGCCAAATGCTGGTGAAATATGCAAGTGGCTGGTAGATTTGCTTCACTCACCAGCCAAAAAAACCAATGGTAATCTATTGAATGGCTGGTAATATTTGAACATTCATTAGCCATTTGGCTGGTAGACGAAAATGTTAATTTTGAAGCCTGGTCGTATTAGAGGGAGAAATAAACAACCTGCATTGACGTATGGTTTGGAGAACTTGTTGGAGTGAACGCTTATAAAAACAGTATGGAAAAAATAAAATCTAATTTAAAAGATGTGGAGACTTTTTATGGTCTCCGGGCGGGATGCATTAAGAGAATTGGACTTGTGACCTAAAGTCCTGACAATGGCCCCGGTTACAGGCCGACTCTAGCAGTTTAAAAGCCACAAGGTGGCTCAGGGGTTAGCACTTCTGCCTCACAGCAAGTAGGCTCGATCCCCGGTCTGGGCAGAGTTTGATCCCCGGTCCAGGAAGAGTTTGATCCCCGGTCCAGGAAGAGTTTGCATGTTCTCCCCCCGTGTTTGCATGAGTTTCCTCCGGGTGCTCCGGTTTCCTCCCACCACGTAACTAGGACTACAGCTGAAAATTAACCATCTGGATAACACTGGCGCATTTACAGAAATTATGATTAATGTACATTGTCCCAATCTAAATAAATAAATCTTAAAACCCCAACAATTAAAGACAAACTAGATCACTGTGGCTTAAAGGTCACCGAGTGAAGAAAATATTATCATCAGCCAACTTCAAATATTTTTGCAATGTCACATTAAATCTTGCATGCTGCACATAAGTTGAAAAGTCCAAGTACGTTGCACTTTGGAACTCCTCTAGAAATCCCAGATAGGAGAGTACAACAAACACTCGTAGCTTTTCTGTGCCAAAGACCCAGTGATAATAGGATGAAGTACAGGAAGAGAAAAACAAGCTGATATCATGAACCTCTGCACCAGGTGATCAAAACCGCCCAGAACACTACTGGTACCCAGGTTGTGCCTAAACCTAACTGCGACCAGTTTAAAACTCATTTAAAATCTCAACCTTTACGTTCAAAACTGCAACCGTTACATTCTCTTGTTTAGATATGAGGTTGAACTCCCGCCACCACTAGGGGCATAATTAATGAAACACTCCTGTGGGTCGCATTAGAGGGTAGGAACAAACGTCTCATATCGTCGTAAAGTTTGGAGGACTTGTTGAAATCATAATCGTGTGTCCTCACCATGTCCAGCTTGCCGTCGTGTGCTGTGAGGGCGGACATGCCGTATGTGGACAGAGTGCAGGCTGCCAGGGAGTAGTAGGTGTTCAGGGCTGTGCGGTGCTGGTCGTCTCCATGAGCCGTGACGGCAGAGTTAAAGCTGGGCCAGAACATCCACAGGTAGATGGTACCTGAGAAGCACAGCGGTTAGGACAGCATTCAGTTGGTTTATCTAACTATAAATGAGGAGAACCGATCTAATATTGACAAGTCCGGCTGTCTCTGAAAGGAGCACATGCTGCTGATTAATAAGCCAGCTTGTGTTTTACATTCAAGTTTGGATGACGACATCAGGACTTAAATTGAGGTAAATCCCAGTTAAAAAGGGGATGAGATCCAGCCCCATTTCCCAGTACTCTTTGTACTTGTATTTGGGATCAGAGATGTTACAAATTCATTGTTTTTCAAGTAACAAAACAAGACCAACAAGTCGTAAGTCAAGTCAGAGGGCTAAACTTTGTTTGTGTGCTAAACAAGTCATTACGCGCACCTGCACCTCCGGACGAAACGTGACCTACAACCACACAGTGCAGCGAAACGTGACCTACAACAAATCAGAGCAACGGAGCGAGGTAGGTCTGAACACCACATGCAAGTTGGCTTGGTCCGTTTTTGAAACAAATGGCTAACTGGTCACATACTTAACAAAAAAACAGTAATCTAAAATGGGTTTCTGAAAACATTTCAGAGAAATAGGCAGAACAGTCACAGACTTTTGATTCATATGTGATCAGCATCGCCCTTTGACAGTTGATCTGAGGTTCATGAGTAGTGCCAGTAATATTCGGTAACTACGTTCAGTCAGCATGACGCTCTTCTGTCAGTCATCATCTTAAACCCGCCCTATGTGAGATAAGCGGTTGAGACTGGTCCAACCGGGGCCTGGCCAGCTGGAAATCTGTCTGAATGTGAGGGGGGCCAGACGTATCTGCCAGAGCCAATGAAACATGAGCTTGCAGATTCGTCTGGTTCCTGGGCTAGACAAACTCGCCCTTCCCTGCAGCTAACACAATGTGGTTGGCTGTTTACGGATTGATATGCAATGTATCTGTTGTCTTGAAAATAAGACTTAATTGCCACACACTCTTAAGTAACTTAACCCTTCATCTAAAGGATTTGAGTGGACAAAAAAATCCCAGCAGTCGTGAATCATTGGTGTTAATACAAAGTCAAATTCAGTTTGAGTTGAGTCATCAGATTAATGAGACAAGTCTGACTTGAGGTCAAATCCCATGACTCTGGTCCACACTTCTGTTTGGTATCAAACAAAACCAATGTAAGGGACCATTCGGTATTAATGGAATGGACAACCGGAGGAAAATAGGGGAGGGTCGTGTCTTTTTATTGTGTGATGAGGGGAGGGTCACCCAATGTTTTTTAGTCTAGGGGGTGGGATCACCCAACTTTTGTATTCATGAAAACGGCAACATTTCAAAGTGGCTTGTTTGGTGCGTATTTTTCCATGTAGCTCTCAGTCTCGGCACCCCATCACTAGCAGATGGCTCTGACCCAACACAAATTACACCATCCCCCCACCCCCCATGATGTACCACACCTGACCCTACCTTTCACTCCATGCAAATAAGAGTACATCGCTCACTGCAGTGTGTAAATGGCATCAGTGCACGTAACCATGCCGCGTAAATTGGGAGGAGTGTTAATGACAAATGAGAGAAGGGCCTGGTACAC
Source organism: Perca fluviatilis (assembly GCF_010015445.1). Classification (NCBI taxonomy): domain Eukaryota; kingdom Metazoa; phylum Chordata; class Actinopteri; order Perciformes; family Percidae; genus Perca; species Perca fluviatilis. The sequence continues at coordinate 34,925,521 of NC_053118.1, forward strand.
AGTGTGCCCATCGGACTATGCCTTCCCCAACTCGGGAGGAAAGCAAAGGGGAGACGGGACAGGCAGAGGACGGAGCAATGGACAGCGGCGACAGGGAGAGAGGGACATGGAGATGACAAACCGCACCCACGGCACCCATCTGTGATGTAAACATGCAGTTGTATGTTTTGAATTGCTCAACTACAACGGTTGGACAGAGCATGAAGCAACCACTCGATTGCAACACAAGCAGAATTTTTAACCTGGGAGTAGTTGCTCTTAAAACTGAAAAACAATCTTCTGGAAAGCGTTTGTAGACTTACCGATCATAGCGAACAGGTCAGAATGGTAGACTGAGCAGTTTTTGTGTTTACTCTTATCCAGGTTGGGCCGGTAAAGGATTCGGGTCACCATAAGGCCAAAGTAGGCTCCAAACGTGTGGATGGTCATGGAGCCTCCGGCATCCTTGGCCTGAAACAAAGATCGCCACAATATTTGCTGAAAAAATGATATTTTATGAACAGCGAGTGTGTTTTCTTTTTCTAATCTTTGCTGTTAATTAATTCTTGCCGACTGTGCTGTTTTGCACTGCAGATCACACAACAGACATCACATGGAGATATTTAGCCAATTACTGCTACAGTATGTGTTTTTTGCAACTCACCCCCAGAACGGTCAGCAGGATGAACTCGTTGACTGAAAACAGTGTAACCTCAAATATCGCCATGACCAGCAGCTGGACAGGGCTGGTTTTCCCCAAAACAGCTCCAAATGAGATGAGCACAGCGCCGGTGCAGAAATCAGCATTAATCATACTGAAAGAAACCAAGTTTGATGAACACATTACTACAGTAGGTAGTAAGTAGGGCATGGACAAAATAAAATGTATAATGTTCTGTCAGAAGTTTTCGCTTCAACTCGATGGCCATTTTTGAAGTTGCATGTATAAAAAGAGAGTGTAACTGGTTTGTGCCTTTGTGGACTTTCCAACATGTCTCAGGATGTTTGCAGACCTGCTCTAAAATGTAAGACCACTTAAAACCAGGTAGTTTACAGATTTTTGCATGGTCAACATATTGTTTGTATAGTATGTGTCAGTGGTGTGTGGGCATTCATACATGTACAGTATGATTATATACCTCTCCACCCCGATGTGGATCTTGCCTCCATGCATTCCATGGAAGAAGCCCTGCATGAGCGTAGCCCACTGCAGAGAGAAGGCTGCGATCAGGAAGTTGAAGCCTACGCTGCTGAAGCCGTAGCGCTGCAGGAAGGTCATGAGGAAGCCAAAACCGATGAAGATCATCACGTGCACATCCTGGAAACCTGCACAACGTAGAGAACACTAGCTGAGAATATGGAGTTCATAAGTCAGAGGGACCAATTCTTTGTTAGTTGTGTTTGTTTCATGTAGTGAAGAGGCAAAATGGACCCAAAAGGCAAAAGGGCTGAGAGTATGTTGACCAAAAACATGAAATGAAATAGGAGTGAAAAATTAATTACACAAGCGGAGGTCCACAAGGCTCAATTATAGGCTCACTACTTTGAAGTATTTTCAAGCAGGAAATCATCTCATTTGAGAAGCTGGAACCAGATAATTTTTGGCATTGGTTGGCACATGTTTAGAAACTCATTCCTTAAAGAAATTATCGTCCGAGTCTACTGCCAAAATATAGCTGGTCCACCATGTAAATGACTCAAAGTGCAAACTGATGTCCACTTCCAACCTCATTGTCTTGGTTAGAACAGTTTGTGAGCACTGCTTTCTAACGCTCCTTATTTGTCCCAAACTACCACAAACAATATTGCACTGTGCCGTGGCTGCTGTCACCATGGTGACCGTTCATTGGCATGGCCGGCCGGAGGTGTTGCCAGTGTCCCCGTTGGCATTTTGGCCCAGATACACGCACTGATATCCCAGAGGACCCCATACAATCAAAGCAATGACATGAATGCTTGGCAGAATTAGAGTCTCTGTCATTTGAGTTGTGATGAAGCTAAACTAATAACTGCTGATGTTCTCATTAAATTTGACCATTTTCAGGCCAGGAATTTCAACAAAATGAGATTGTTGTATTTAAGCTCATTTTGACTATCATGGGATAGTAAAATTGATTAAATCTGTGCTAAAGAATTTCTTAGTTGGGTCTCTTTTTTAAAAAGACAGCCTTGGGGGTTAGGTTATTAAAAAGTCAACAAATATGAAAATATCAGCATTGCTGGATGCCACTCTGGCAAAGAGGTAGAATATATTTTGTTATTCTGATTAAACAGGCTAAGATGAAATGTAACTTAAATTTGTAAAAAAATAAATATAACTACCCCACTATTCAATTGAGACCCCCTTGAAAAACGCTCCTATAGGTAGTTTGTTTAAATCGGCAATTACGTCTCATATTAACGTTTAAAGTGGCGGCGTCCTCTAATGGCCTCTTATAATTATTGCGGGAGCAAAGCAGGAAGTAAGGTTATGAAATTTGTGTCCCTGATTTTGAACTACCCCACAGTACAATTAAGACGGTCCTCCCCTGGAAAACGCTCCCATAGGTTGTTGTGTGACCTCTGTTTTACTTCAGGTGATCTGCTGCACATGAGACTTGTGAGGCATATTTCCAGTTGACAAAACATCTTTATCTCACAGGAACGTATAGGACACACAATTCATTGAAACCACCAACAAGTTTGCCCGATAACCTGGAGAGTGTGAACTTGCCTGTTTATTGTACGGTTTATTCCAAGCGTGCAGTAAGGATGGAGGATGGAGGTTGTGTAAACAGCACTGAAACATGAAAGTGCACTTCTGTGTCTGCTCCGGTGACAGTTAGGGTGTCCGATTACAGATTGTCTGAAGCCGTTGACCTACTAACTTCCAGTACGTTTATCATCTTTTGACCGGGCAGATAAGGACTTTGTCTGTCCGGAGTAACAGCAGAATTGTGGTTTGTTATATGAAAACATGTTAGGAAACGGGCTGAAGTGGACAGTTGGGTAGGTTAAACGTTGGACTTTGACGCAAGCAACTGCAGGTCTCATCCTGTGCTCTACCAACCATCAATATTGGCTGCTTTTGATCCTGACCATGGTCTAGCTGACCTTGACAGTAGTTTGCTTGCCTAAAAGGCGGATTTATGGTTGTATGGAGGCTCCACGCTGCGCTTACGCCGTAGCCTACGTAAGTGCGCTGAGGTTTATACTTGTGCGCCGGTGTCTGCGACGTCCTAGCGGATATCTTTGAGAATAGCAGGGCTGGCGTGTTTTTACGCTGGGGTGTGTGGGGTAGAGAGTGACAGGGATTAGTTCCGGAACGAGTACCGATTCTGGGGGCATAGAATGAGAAACAAAGTGTCTCCCCTAGGAAAAGTTAACCCTCTCCTTGATTTCATGCTGTTTATGGAGAAGGGGTATCACAGTTGTTGCACTGTTTGAGGTGCACGTCGGGCTACGGTCCGTTTAACAATGGACACACCCACGCACGCCATTCAAATGACTAGTATCTAACAAATCAGGTCATGCATGGAGGTTTGTGAACCTGAATTTCTAGTTTCCGGGCTCCTACAGTGTTTCTAGCTGCCATAACACGCATGACGGAAACAATGTGTGTCAGTAGGAGTCATGTCTCCGTGCCAATGTCAGATGACAGTCTTGTGTTGGTTTTAGAAGTGGATACTTCGGCTCTTGTGGGATTTTGATTGCACTTTTGTAAAATAGTTACGAAAATAGTTAAGATAAATTACTAACATCATCCATTTCCCACATGGTCTTCAAAACATTTAGAAAAAATATATTTTTTGTGAAGGATTTGAATCCTTTTGTGCAGCTTTTATTCATTCCCTTATTGTTCCCCAGTAATGTCTTGATTAATTCTTCATGCATCTAAATCCTTTCAACCTGAGAAGATTGTTATTATGGGAAACGATGAATCTGAAAATGATGAAAATTAATACTGAATGTTTGGAATCCATTACATTCCATTCTGTGAAAACTATGAACAAATCCTCGCTCATCCGTTTTGAATTGTATCATGAATTTGTATCACAAATTGTTACACTGTTCGGTTTTCTGCAGAACCAACCTTGAACCAATCCTTTCCTCTAGAGCCCCTTTCTTATCCATCTACTCTCACATCATGTAGAGTACACATACACATACATCCTTTTGTGTAATTAACACCTTTGGAACATTGTGAACTGAGCCCAGCTTCATGTCGCTGCAGGTTGTTCAGCCTGAGGTTGTATCCTTTACTTTCAGGTGACCAGTTCAGTGAGTGACAGTTAGCTGCCTGCAGGGCGAAGGGGTTGCATGTTGGAGATTTAAACAATGTTAAGTAAGAAGAGGACCTCCGTCTCTCTCCAGATTCTCCGCATTGTCTGCTCTGCCCCGGGACGCCACCCCACACACCTGAGAGAGAGAGGCGCCCAGGTAACGGGTGCCTAGGCCTGTGAGGCCCATTCAGTAATCCATTCACATCAACGCGGAAAACAACTTTGTGTGCAGTAAGTTTTAAATGGAGAGAAAATGTATTTCATCCAAGCTGTAATGAGCATTTTACCGCCTGTAATCAGCGCCCAATGTTTCCCCTCTAGCCTGTGAGGGAATAAAGGTTTTTTTTTCCTACACCATCAATCCATAAAAAACGTGAAATTAACGATCAATGGATCTGCCTCCATGGGACGGCAGCGGACTGGAAGTCATCTCTAGAAAATGTTCACTCAGAAAGAACGGGGCGCATCCCAATTAGGGAAACCAGAGAGCTCAGCAGCTTCTCATCGCTTCACACAGAACACAACATTACCCTCCCCGACGAAAATGTATATATCCTGAATATGTAAATGAGTTGCGGCATGCATGCAATAAGAAGGGCATACTTACAGTAAAAATCACAGGGAGCGTGTAAGAGAGGAAAGCATCATGTTAGTGTGAGAGAATTTAGGCATTATAAGACAAAAGCTACAGTAAAATGTGATTATTCTTCAATGTTCAAAGATTAAACAGGAAAAGGTTCCCTCCAAAAAGACAAAAACGGACTATAGTATTTGGTTCTACTGCTTAAGATTGCCAAAAGTTCAAGCTTCAGGTGGAATAAAAGTTACCACCCCTCCCAGATTTAACAACTTTAAGCTGTTTTTTGTTTTTTAATCACAACTTAAATCATGATCATGATGTTGGGATTATATTTAAAGACTTTGACCATTATTGTTTAAAATCGTGGCTTTTGCACTAGAGGCTAAAAGCTGCATAATCAACAGAAACTGGAAAAAAAAAGAAAGAAAATGTTGACTTTCCAAGATTTATTTCAACATTTCTTGGCTTGGTTATGATCCTGTTCCTGAAAAGGTATAGAGGTGGAACGGCATCAGTGGGATTGTAATCACTGGCTCAATCCCAAAGTCCGGACTCTCACGCTCACGGACTTTGGTGCGCGTTCTCGCGAAATTCGTAAGGGCTTAGGGTTGTCCCAATGTCGAATTTCAAAGGGTGTGAGGGTTTGAGTACACACTTTCCATGAGCCTGCATCGATGCAGACTTCACCAAATGGAATTACCCAATGTCTTTTCTCCCAAAAAAAACACAATAAAGTAAAGGACACATTGATAGATTAGTTGTACTGTGATTAGTTAATGCCTTTTTAGTATTTTACAAGAAAATGCAATGTGCGTGAAGTGCTTTAATACCCTGATCACACTTAAAAATTCATATTAAAGTCACAGATTGGGAATCAAAGCATCCTGTCCCCTGAACCTCACTGAAACCTCTGACCCTGCACCTCTAGACGTCTACTCACTTGGGTAGCGGTAGTAGAAGTCGTTGTCATAGTTGGAGTGGACCTTGGACTCGGAGTGGCTGTTGGACTCGGGATGGCCATTGTGCTCAGAGTGGCTCTTGTTCCCAGGGTTGAGCTTGTTGTGCCACTCCCTGGCGTCCACCTCGTAATCGTACTGCACCAGAACACCGAACAGGATGATGAGGATGATCTCCAGGATGAAGCAGATGATCGGCAGCTTCAGCCGCATGTTGGTCTCTGCGCCCGTCATGTCTTCCTCCCCGTTGAGACGAGGAGAGGCTGGCTGAGGCTCGACCTTGAGAGACAAAGGGGGAATAAAGGATCCAGAACAGAGAAGTTAGACACTCTGTCCGTCTCTCTCTCTCTCTCTCTCTCTCTCTCTCTCTCTCTCTCTCTCTCTCTCTCACACACACACACACACCCCGGGATGTCCTCGGTGCAGAGACAGGAGGCTGGTGTGTGTGAGTGTGGAACAAGCTCAGACACACATAGAGCTGGTCTTACATTTGTTTTTGTTGGGTCACACCTACTGTAATAGACCTGCCTCCCCCATGAATAATGCAGGGACACTTTCAGGCCCTCCCCACTGCTACACAACTTAAGGTGGACTAGTGTAAAGTGCTTTAGCTCACCTTATAAATAAATATAACCCATCACTGTGTGTCATCCCGGGATTCTTTTTCATAGTATGCACAAAAACCGCCCACCAATTTACTGCGCTAGTAATCAGCTGTTCTTATAATATTTAGTGTATGAGAGCGCTAGCGTATCTTTATCATATCATAATGGCCAGGTCACGAAAATATTTTACTGAAGCGTTTTGTGAGAGATAAAGGTGGATGCGCTCAGAGCAGCCAGCTGTCAGCGAGCCTGTACGGAGATATGAACATCCTGATTCATCTGTGTGCCATGTAAACATATCCCGAATAAGATCAAAACGGGATAAGCCACATGACCGCAATATTCATGTCCATCACAACTACTAGTACTGTGCAGACAGAGCAGAACGGAGCTGCAGTCCGCTGCTGCTCCTGTGCGCATTTACGCATCATTAGATGCGTTGCACGTGTCCCAGAAAACTAATTGTAAGCACAGTGCGTAGAGTACAGGATTACGGCTGCCTGCATGCATGGCCACACAGCCAGCTTAAAATAGTAGGCACCTCTTGCGCTCACATTTGCTTTGCTTATTTGTTTTTCCCCCCTCAGGATTGGTTGGTTTCATTTCTCAGACGCGTTGTACACACACATGCTGTCCTTTCAAACATGTATTACCTACAAACAATTTAAAAGGACACGTGGTTTTTCACATGCATATATTTGTATTAAGTTGCAGCGCGCACATTAAGTTACTTGTGTTTAGTCAGTTCGCTTTTTATAACTTGGATTTCTTCTGAGCTCACCATTTTGAGGGTCCGTGGTTAGAGAGGGTTCCAAAGTTGGTTGAGCAAAACGGTGGCAGAAGGAGAAAGAGCTGCTTTATAGGGGAGTTGGCCTAATTGGACACTACCACTACTCGCCGTGTCATGGGGGACCTTTATTCTTTCTTTGGATGATTTTTCTACTTGATTAATGTTATATTAAGTCATTCTGTTTTGGTTAATGTTGAGTAAGGTTTGTATTTTCTGGAATATGGGTTTGTTTTGTTTTGATTGTTATTTGTAGTACTAGTTCTATTGTTAGTTTACCCTTTTGTGTTCAACCTGGTATATATGTCCCCTTTGTTTCAGGTCAGGTTACGTTCAATTTCAAACTGGTGTTCACCGTTTTTCCACGGTGTGCAACTGCTTTGATGTGTTTTCTCTCGTTTGGTGTGTGTGTGTGTGTGTGTCTCTCGTTTATTGGATGTGTCCCAGGTGATACCCAATCAGCAGAGACATGCATGTAAACTCTTGGTAATAAAATGGCAGAGTGCTTGCGCACAAAACAGTGTGTTTAATGCACCTCCGCTTCGGTTTAAAAAGAAAAACATGTTGCTACGTTTAGTCGGGGCTGAACGTGGCCCTGTTAATTGCTTTAGTTGAGTTCTGTTTAGTTGGCCTTTTTTTGGGTCCAGAACTTTGTTTTTGGTGTTTAATGTAGTTATTTTTGGTTAAATAAAACCCTCCTTTTCAAAACCTACCTGTTACTCCATGTACCTTCCTGCTTGGTCCCTCAAAATGTGATAGGAAAATTGTTTAGGTACAACCCATTCTCATGAACGAGTTCGTTTCGTTTCGGCAGAAATTACGGTTAAGGTTAGGCGACAAAATGTGAGCATTATGCTGCGATGAAAGTTAAGTTTAGGCACCAAACTGACTAGTTAAGTTTAGAAAAAAGGTTCTTGGTTTGGATTAAAACAGTACCAAGGAACATGCGTTTCTTGGGTTAAAGTCATTTGTTTTCCCCGGGAAGAGAACTCTGCTCCGCGGCTTAAAAACGCCCCGTTTTATGACGCATCCACCCTGATCTCCTCCCTAAGCAGCCAGCTGCATTCTTAGACAGCAGTCAAATTGGTGCATACAGCAACAACAAAATCGAGGAATTACATATTGCAGTGCTTAACTTTTCGTAGCTTTTTGAACGTATGGTTCACTCAAAGAGCATTGGATTGTCGTGGAATTGTATGGTTAATTTACGTGCTACTAACATAAGGGTTGGTCTTCTGGTGATTAACTTTGGCTACTTTTAGCCCTTTGCCTCTTTGCAGTTATGTAGCTAAAGTGTTCAAAGACACTGATTAGCCACAGGAAGTGAAAACATTTTCTGCAACATTTTTGTTATTGAAAGCTTTACACCAGAGTAAGATGAACCTCAGGTCTCCGTGGTGCAACCAAACATCGACACAGCTTTATTATCAAACTAACAAGTTTTAAAGGTCCAATGTGTAGGAATTTCCCCCATCTAGCATTGAGATCATATATCGCAATCAACTCTCTCGCACCACGCAGTTCAAAATACATATTACAGCTACGGTAGCCTTCACACTTTTTTTCTGTTGACGCCGGTCTCTTGCTCTTTTCAATCTCCTTTTTGTTTTTCTGGGCAAAGAAGAAGACTCCTGTTCGGATTTTGAATATGTGTGGTCCTCCATGTTTCCTTCTTCAAACTTGCCAGGGGCCCGGGAAGCTACGATACCCATTAGCAGCGTTAGCAGCACCTGGGAGTTTATCATGTGACAGAGGAAACGCGAAAGCCGGAGCAGTATGTCCTGTATGTCCCTTACCGGCTAACGTATTTCAAGAATATGGAGCGTCTACCCCCAGTTCATGCGAATGCAAATGTAAAATTTCAAGCCAAAAGGAATAATTGGAATTGATGGTGGTGGTAAATATTCATGAAAAAGGACACGTTTGTGAACGGGCAACACAGATTTTGATAATGAACAACTAAACACGTTATTCACTGGACCTTTAAGGTATCGTTTAGTGTGGAATTGGCACCCTAACCTAAGAGAGAAGTTACGTATAGGTGGAGCAACGGGCAACTGTTCATTACCTGCAGTGAGATAATGTTGACACTGATGCCATTTACCTCGGAACTCGGAAGCCGGAGCTGGGAATGACGTCACACCCGAGTTGAATGCGTTCCATTTACAAGTTGGATTTTTCAGTGTGGGGTATAGCTCTAGCCAGGTTAGCCATTGTTAGCAATGCATTACACTGTTATTTGTGCGTACAAACAGCGTAACAACACGTCCACAGATAGAAGCTGGACAGGACTGTGTGTACAACTGATTTAGTGAGACACAAATGAGACAGAAGTGCTAATAACTGTATGTTACTACAGCTTTCACCACTGTTGATGCACGGGGCAGCCATGTTGGATTTCGAGCCTGGGGTACTCAGAGGTTGTCTGACTTCCCAACTCGGAAATCCTAGTTTAGGGGGCGTTTCCGACCTCTGCGTACAAATGGAACGCACTATGATATAGCACTTTCTGCACGTGTTTCACGATAAACGCAAAAGCAGTAATAAGCCAGACCACAGGAGACTGTTGACAACGCTAGCGTGGTCGGGTCATAAATACCGACTTGATGAAGCTTTTATAAAAAGAACACTGCAAGGACACAGATGACATTTTTACTTTAGTACAAAAAACAATCTGCAGGAGCTTCAGAGAGCCAAAGTCCGGAAGACAAGTTTGACATTTTCTTGTTCCAAGCTCACAATGTAGATCTCTCTCGTATGAGAGTGAGTTATTTTTATATTTCTAAGAGCTGCAGCCACACTTTGATATAAGCTGTCATTGCTAAACATACAAAGAACGTCATCAACGAAAACAGTACACACTGGCCAAGAAATATGACACCTAATGCAACCTTGTGGTTCTTTGATGCGCTTTTAATAATTTTTTTGGATAACAGCAGAGTTTTACGGCACATAAGACTACAAAGACTGAAGATACATTTATTGTTGGTTATTATCGGTCTTTTCTGGGAATGTATTGATTGTAATAAAATGATAGAGTAACGGCTGCGGTATCCTTTACGCATTACTTGGTCTTGCACCAGCTTATTTATCTGAACTGTTAGATCTGAATGTACCTGGTAGGTGTCTACGGACCTCGAGCAACTATAATCTGTCCCAGCCACGCTCGCGACTAAAGTCAAGAGGGGACCGTGCTTTCGCTGTTGTTGGTCCTAAGCTGTGGAATAGCCTCCCCGTCTCCTTGAGATCACTGTCCTCCTTATATGAGTTTAAACTCAAACTAAAGTTTTATCTCTTGGAGCGTGCATTTCTTTAAATTCTTATTTTTTATTTATGTCTTTCTGTTGTCTGACGGATGTTTTATTCCATTTTCTTATCTGACTCTTGTTATGTGAAGCACAGTGGTCAACTTCTGTTGTGTTTACTTGTGCTATATAAATAAAATGAAATGAAATGAAATGAAATGAAATGAAATGAATTACTTGCTGGCCTCAGTAAGCTGTTTACTCAACCATAATAGCATAGACCATTTACTCTGACTTCTACAGTCACAATAGAGAAAGGATGCGGGTGTGGATGAGCCTCTAGCGATTAGGAGACGACTGATTTAGATATTATAAGCTTACTAGAGTATAGGCTGGGGCTGGGGTTAAAGTAAGGGATACTGTATATGTGTTCCTTTCTTTTCCTTCTGTAAAGTTTGAAAAGAGATGTCACTTACACCTGTATCTGAGTCCTCCATCAGCAGACAGTCTTTTCTTTAGAAAGGTGAAAGAACTGACTGGCAGCAGGAATGTTGTTATGATTTTGGGGAATTTAAACTATTAATGCTTGAGACCACAGGTGTCGAAGACAAGTCATGAACTCCGCAGTGACAGAAAACGAGCCTGTCTGTCTTCTCAGCATCCTGCTTCACTATGTCATGTGACAAACTCTGAGCATATCGCTTTTAATAAAGGATAAATCTATGTTCTATATTGTTCAAATTGCCAATTGTTCCCTTGAAAACACCAAAACCAACAGTGAATGTATATATATATGTATATATGTGTGTGTGTGTTTTTAATTTTTTAAATTACATTAGGAACTTAAAGGCTTTGGGCTGAGACTATTGAGAATGTTTACACATATCTTTGTTTTGTATTTGTTCACAATAAGAAAAATATTAAAATGATGCCAGACGGTGTATTTTAAGTTTAATCTTATCATTGCTATTTTGATATCATTTTAATGGCATTTAGTTCTTCAGAATGTGTTTTATTGTACATTAAACATGTCATCCTGTTGACTAATGATGTAACAAAAGAAAATATTACCACATCATCTTCTTTGAAGGAATCCAATCACAGATTACCAGGACCAGAAGCTTAAAAACGTCAGTCAATCTTACAGTGCATGCGTCGACATGTCATAAACCATACAATAGTCTATTTGTACTACATAAAGTATAATAACAGGTTTGGCTTTAATTCTAATCCTGAGAGAGAATGATTCATGCAGGTGTAGTGTCGTTTTTGGGAGAAGCCCATTAGTTTATGTCACATTTTTAGATTGATAATTCACAGTAATCTAAAATTCCAAGCCTTAAGGACCTCTCTCGTCTTCATAGACGCCGACAAGTCTCATCTTGTCTTTTCTCCTGAACTTCTGTCGTTCCTCGTCGCTATCTCGGCAGTTAGAGTTACAGCCTGAGGTTCACACACTGAACCACATGAACTTTTCTCAGGCAAAAGTCTCCCAGGGAAAACAGATTAAGACAATGACCTTTGACCCCTCAGTTTGTTTCGCATCAGTGATTGACTATAAAACCTTGTTAGAAAGTATTTTGGAAACAGGGTTGAAGACTCGCAATCATGTTAGCAATCAAACAGGGCGTCGCCATCATGGACAACACATTCTCACTCCCAGCGCGTCAAAAAGCGAAGCTTGGTCAGGTGCCTTTGGCGTTTGTTATTAACGCAAAAAGTCTCCTTTAGCGTCCAGCCCTTTGGCTTCGTATTTAGGCGCGCTTGGTCGGGACTCTTTGCGTCACTTTTTGACGCTCTGGGTCGGGACGTACGTTTAACTGACATGCGGCACAAGAACGCGACAGTTAGGCTTTACGAAAAGATCATGGGTGGGGGACACGAACCCGGGTCTCCTGGGTGAGACCTGGGTTGTTTGACCCATCCACCACCCCAACTTGCCTTCTTACGCCGGTTTCCCTTCTTTCATACTACTCTCTACCGTTGTCGCACTTAATACTACGTTATCTAAAGTCCCTGACACACCAAGGCGACCTTCGCCCGTCGGTCCAAGTTGGGCGCCACCTTAGTTTATGCGGTGTGTCCTGCACCGTCGCCACGCATCAGCCTTCGTCGCCACGCGTCAGCCTTTTTTTTGACCGTCGGCGCCGGCTGTCAGCTGTACTCTCTGTGGTGTGTTCCAGTGCTAATTTTTGACCAAGACAAAGGCGACGAAGGCCGATGTGAGGCGACGCCAAAGTCAGCCTTCGTCGCCACTAGTTCCTGGCCGTCGGATTGGCGTGTCAAGGCCTTTACAGATGCTTAAGGATGATCTATGCGTGGGTCTCCGACACTAAGAGCCACTGACCAAGCGTCTGTATTTTACGACTTGGGAGGGAGAGCGGGTTGTCATGGAGGTCCACTGGGAAGCTGGCAGAGTTGAAAATAACACCAAGTCCTCCAAACCAGACGGCAATACCGGTCGTTTGTTCTTACACTTTAATACGACCCACAGGAGCGTTTCCTGAATTAGCGCCCCTAGTGGTGGCAGGAAATACCTCCTCATATCTAAACCAGAGAACGTAACAGTTGCAGTTTTAAAGACGCCGTTAACCTATTGAAACAGTCTCAGTTTGGTTACAGTAGGTTTAGGCACAACTACTTCGTTAAGTTTAGGAAAAGAACGTGGTTTTGGTTAAAATCAGATGCTATTTTCCTGCCGGTTATGCATGTGACACGGAACGTGACGTAGCTCTGTTTGTTCCGTAAAGTTTAAAAAAAAAACTCACCGTTTACTTTTTCAATTTTTCAAACGTGACTCAAAGCCCGGGGTCCTGGGTGAGAGTCCTGTTTGTTTGACCACCACCCCAACCTACCACTTTATGCAGAAATGCCACCACTACAAACGTAAATATAAGTCATAATTTCTGCTCAAATAAACGATTCATGTGGTTTTTTTTGGGGGGGGAGGTAGGACAGCCTAGTAAATGAATTTAATCTGAACCAAACATAGATACAGAAGATGATTGTAATGTCAGTTATTTTGTTTCCAAATGTTGGCAACCATACACTGACTCATGCTCGCTTTATAATCTTTTTTCCCCTGTGCAGTCTGGCAACTTCACTGGAAATGATCGTTCCGTTCCCCTGCCAGATGACTTTGTGATGCCCTGGTGTGATTCCAGAGGCGATAGGTTTTTATTGTTGGCTGTCGGAGAGATGCCAAGACTCGCTGTCATTCCAGAGTTTACTCAGCGGTAGATACTCGTGACAGCGCCTGAAGTGTGGTCGAGTCTCTTGCTAGTAAAAACACAAAGTCTCTCAGTGTCATGTGAAATGTCATTTTGACATTCATGTCAGATTGTAGATATTACTTAACAATTCCTCAAATACTTTTAATTGCACCGTAAGTGTTGCAACAATGATATCCTTGTACTTTGTGTTAGTGGTTAGTCAGCTCCATCAAGCTAAAGGCTCAAATCTCTTTCACCAAGAAAATGTTTTCAATTACTCTGCTCTTTCCATTTTTCAAAACGTGGGACTTACATTTTCTAAAAGTTTTAAGAAATGATTATGATTTTGTTGGTTTGCATTACTTTAAACAAAAAAATATGCAAAATCAAATGTGGGGGCAAAGCAGAATGTTTGAGCAGATGGATCAATGCACTAAACATCCGACTAATGTGCACCAATGAGGGATTCCAGTCAGCTTAACATATTTTTATATAAAGATTATACAGTGTTGCACACAACAGTCATAGTTAAGCCAAAACTGAAATATATCCACATATCTCTGTCATAAATCAAAACAAAACTGTTGTAAATTCAAGCTGCTCAGTTAGATTAAATTGTCCATGTCCAAATCTGTTTATTTTCCACTGGATTAAGCAGCTACCTGACAGTATTACAGAAACAACATTCATTATCACAGCAGTAGAAAAAAAGAGTTGGGGAACAGGCACAAATATAATGACTGTGCTATGATAATGATATAATTTAATGGCGGTCATTCAGTATTTGTAGGCACCTCGAAGCCAAAACACAGCTGCTTGCCTGCTGCTAACAGTCTTAATTTAGCTTGTTAGCATTTAAACATTTGGTTATTGGAATGAAACACAAAGTGCAGCTAAGGCTGATGGGTATGTGGTCAAAAACCAAAGTTTTGGATTGGATAAATTAAAAGTGTGGCTTGATGGTGGCGCTAGAGCTTAAGTCAGGGATGAAAATGAAAAGAAAACACAAAACATAAAATTTCACGGCGATCCATCCAAACGTTGCGATATTTCAATCTTGGATCATCTTAGGAAATATGACACATTGCTACGGATTAAGGCAGTTAAATGTTTAGCTCTTTACGTTAACATTTACATTAAAGTGCTTCTCACACCCTAGTTCATCAGTGAAAATAATACAATAATGTAATATGTATATTATATAATATAATGTACCAAATGGCAAATGCCAGTTAGTCTGGAAGTGGAACAGTTAATTTTTGATTTCCACGGGGCGTTATCAACGGGCGTAGCCCAAAATGCCTCTGGACGCGACTGGGTAGACCTACAACTAATCAGAGAGCTGAGCAACGAACAAATGTAAACAGACCACAGCGTGCAGAGATGAGCGGTGATGGTGTAGCATCAACATATCTTTGAACGAGAGAGAGAATTTGAAAATAGTACTTCAACAGAAAATCTTTTTCAAAAATGCCTCAATGGCGCTCTTCTTAACTAAGATAGCTAAAATAGGGGCCCCCAAACAGCATCTTGCATAGGGCCCGCCAAAAGCTAGAAGTTGGAAGTTGCTGGAAGTTGTTAGTTGTTGCCCCATTTGAGATAAACGGTTGTGATTCGGGTCAGTTTCGGCTGGAGATGTGTCTGAACGGGAGGGGGACCAGACATATCTGCCAGAGCAACAACAAAAAAAACACGAGCTTGTAGAATTGTCTGGTTTCCCAGGCTTCAAAACTCCGATGGGAACTCTGATTTATTTTGTTTGAGCATGTTTGTGTCACCTGAGTCTCATCTGGGAAGCTCTTGTGTGCGTGCCACAGTTTTTTTATTTTTTTTTTGGCTGTGGAAATGGTTGCTTCTTGTCACTCGATCAGTGCAGGCTGGCTCCAGGGCCTCACTGATAACACAATCGCCCAATCAGAGGCGAGGCGGGAAGGCATCAGTAGTAACACCATGGAGGCTACAAGTGGGCTTGGCACCAGATGAAACGAGATAAACGCAAGACCAAGCCTGCCTGTTATGTCACAGAGATAACATACATTCGGAAGGTGAGACAGGTATTTCACACTTAACTTGCTAATGCACAGAGGAGCTATTATACTATACTATGGGGGCCTTTTGGGGGCCTGCACGCTCAATTTAAACATGTGTATGTGTGCAACGCAAAAACATCTTTCTTAGCAAGTCATTTCATCCATAGGTACATGATACTTTCTCTAAAAGCAAGTGATTTCATTTCACATATTTTACTATAAAAAAGTCAGTTTCTCATTTTAACAAATTCCTTTTGAGGTTTTGTGTTGTGGTGTTAGGCAGCCGTAATACTGTACACACTGTGGGTCAATTTTGGTTTTCTCTTGTTGTTGGTGTTGCCAGGGTTGGATTTTACCAATGAGAGAGAGCTGTGTTTTCTGTGAGACATTGTGACACATCTGTTAGTTTTCTTGGTACAGTTTTAATTAGTTTAATAAACTGGTTTTGTTGCAAGCTGTTCTAATGAGAGAGCAGGTTGGGGTGGATGGCCGAGTCCTAAAACACAGGGCTTTCAAGCACGCAGAGTTCGGGTCACAAAAAGAAGTCAAGGTCAAAACACAAGACTTTCACCCAGAAAATGGGTGTTCCCGGAGTACTACTTAAGGGGACTAATGTTTCAACCCAAACCACAATCTTTTTTTCTGATATTAACTAGTAGTTTTGGTGCCTGAACATAAATGTTGTCGCCGCATGACGGTCAACTTTGTCATCACCAAGACCAGAGTGTATCGAGACCGAGACGAGAACAAGACTTTGAGAGGTTCAGACCAAGTCAAGACCAAGACCAAACCTAAACGCCAGAGCTTCTTCTCCTGTCTGCCGCATTCACTTTTTTGGGAAGTTTCTTGGGAGTGCATGTTAAGGGGTGGCGGGGAGAGGGGGTTAACAGTTAACACATTTCAAATTAGAAATTAGTCAAGTTATTGGTTGCATTTGAAGCATGAGGTTTTAAAACATAAATGAGATAATGCACAGGCAGTTTAGTGATGTCCCTGCAGTCGTTGTCTTGACCGGTCTTGAAATAAAATCCAGAGTCCTCTTTATCCGAGACCGAGACAAGGCAGAGTAAAGAGAGAGACGAGATCTTAAAAAAGCGGACCAAGACCGATCTCGAGTATACATCATAGACTCGCGGTGCTCTGTACACGGCTCACAGTCCCCTTTTGTCGGCTAAATTTAACTGTGACGATCACTAAACTTCACTGCCATGTGACTGGTCGGCGGTCGCCGTAATACGTAGGATATCATACGATTTGTTATGCATACGTATTCGTACACTATCATACGCACCCGTTCGTGAGAATGCAGTGAACTATGACAAGTCGTTTTGGTGCCTAAACTTACCTGTCCTTGTTGCATGGCACCCACCTTTCTTTTTTGTGCATGTGTGTTTGTACTGCATGTGTGTGTACTACTATTTCTAGTCACTGATCCATTATCTTTATTGTGACTAATATCGCCACTGTTCATCACACATCCAACCGGCACCGTCAGACAGCGCCTGCCAAGAGCCTGGGTCTGTACAAGGTTTTTTCCTGAGAGGGAGTTTTTCCTCGCCACTGTCGCGCTGAATGCTTGCTCTTGGGGGAATTATTGGAATTGTTGGGTCTTTGTAAATTATAGATTGTGGTTTAGACCTACTTTATCTGTAAAGTGTCCTGAGATAACTCCTATAAAATTGAATTGAATATGTGTGGCTTGCTGTGTGTGGTGTATTTGGCCTTCTTTATGACTCTTCTGCGAATATGAGTGACTATATGAAAGGTTTCTTGTGCATACTAGGAAACGGAACCCTGCCGGCGCCACCACAGTGTTGACTTATCTCTCTCCAGTCTCTGCTCTCAGATCTAAATCTACCTGCGTGACGATCACATGGGCCGTTGACAAAACTAACTCAACTGGTGAGTGGTTAAACAGCCTCAGGCTCATCATTAAATCACTCAATGTTAAGGACATTAGGTCAAATGTTTGCTCTCCTGTTTTCTCTTACACACAGAATTTGTAAGGGGGGGGATGGTGTGTCTACACAGGTGATCAGGATTTGAATCCTGGATCTACATTCCCACTTTATTTATTTTGCAGACGTAAAACTGCCATACAACGCACAAGACACAAACAATTAAAGAGGACATATTCTGCTATTCCTTATGGTTTATAGTAGGTAGTTGGGTGTAGTTGGGTTTTTACCAGAACATGTCTACTTATGCCCCCTTCCTGAAAAAGCACAGTCTGAATTTTTGGGTATTCTGCATCTGCGCTTTCTGAGCCTCTGTCATTGCAGCCGGGGAATGTTAACGCACATTCTACCTATATATGTCTAGTCGTGACATCACAACCGTACCCGCTGCATGCATTTTTCTGTGGATTGAGCGCTTTGGATACTTTCACAGTTTTTATTTTATATACTGTAGCACCTCAACCTGCTTAATACTCACAAGACATGGAAACTTTACTTTTTATAATATAGGACCTTTAAGGAAGCGCAATGTCATTATGGAATGTCAAAGTTTATCTACCCAGCATTCATCACGCTGTTGCACCTGGTGAAAGACTCATAAAGGAAAGAATAATGAAATAGCGAAGGAGTTCTGCAGAATTGCTGCACAAAAAACAAAAACGTCTCTGCTCCACTGTTGTAGAAAAATGAAACTACATTGTACGGGAATGCTTACTTTCACAGTATCTTTACAGTATAGCATCTTGACCTGCTTTATAATCACCAAAGACATGGAAACCTCACTTTTTACAATATGGGTCCTTTAAGGAAGCGCCATGTGCATTCATAAAGTGACAGGACTCCTGAATGCCCCTGGTGAAAGACTCATAACAGAGAGAATAATTAAGTAACAAATGAATTCTCCAGAATTGCTACTTTCATTTTCTTCTGGAAACACAAAAAACTGCACCGTATCAATTAATCATACCTGTATCTGCTCCACTGTTGTAGGAAAATGCAGAACCTTGTTTAAATGCATAACGAAGGGTCAAAGGTGAAATCCAGTTCTTTTTAGACTACATAACCTAACATGTTTGAGGTATGCAAAGCTAACAAAGGTACCCGCATTTACCAGCATGAATAGTGGGGGGATAACAGGTAACCCTCGGTCACACAGGGAGCCTCTCAGAGCTGTCAAGAACATTTAGCTTTCTAAAATGTAAAGAGGGTAAATCCTTCACTACGCACAAAAGACAGGAGAGGGGACATCGGTACGAAGGTCAAGAATGTCCCAGGGGTTAGCGCGTTGGGTGTGGAAATGTTCTCAGAAAGTACTTTTACACATGAGGCCGCCTTCATGACCTTGCCGCTTGTCATGCCTTGCGTCAACAGAGTCACGCACCAGTGCACCACGCAAACTGATACTGATAGGGGCTGCAGACAGGCCCGACCTGCGCACTTATCAGCCATCATGGATGGGAGGGACTTATCAGCCATCATGGATGGGAGGGACGCCCGGTCATTCCGCACTTCAATAAAAGACAAATGCTGGTAATGGCAATATAGATTTGCTGAAAATGAAGGCGGCTTTGAAGAGATCTTTGGATTAAGTACCTCAACAGGATAAACAAGAATAATCCGAATCAACAAGTGATTCCTAGCCCCGCTCTCTTCTTCGGGAGTGTAACCTAAAACCAAGAACAAATCCATCATCCATCATCCATCATCCATCATCCATCATCCATCATCCATCATCCATCAATCCATCAATCCACCATCCATCGGCATCCGTTTATCCAGGGTTGGGTCGCAGGGGCAACAGCTCCGGCAAGGGACCCCATCCTTCCCTTGCCCGCGCCACATTAACCAGGTCTGACTGGGGGATCCTGAGGCGTTTCTAGGCCAGGGTGGAAAAATAATCTCCTCCATCATCAAATCCATCAATCAAATGAAAATTAAGTGTCAGAGAGCGATGCAGAGCCAACAGAGTTCACCTGCCGGCTGTAATACTTTACGTTACTGAGAGCCTATGACAGCTGCAGAGGTAGTGGGAAAGCAGGAGGGAGATGAAATCATTCAAACAGAGAGACTGAGTGACAAAAAGCTCAGGAATGACTCGTTTCTTTAAAAGAAAAGCATTATCTGTCAAGGCTTTCCCCTCATTCAGGTTAGGGCTTGATGGTTGTTGAATTTTTTAGGCCTTCCTTCGATAGGACAGCTTTAGACATGAAAGAGGGGAGAGAGAGGGGGGGAATGACGCTGCGTCAAGGACTGGGCCTCTGTATATGGGCGCATGCTCTACCAGGTGAGCTACCCAGGCGCCCTATTTTGCATCATAGGATTGAAGCTATCACATGAGAACACATCCTCATACCTAAAAGATATTACAGGTAGATTACCAAAGACTCCCAAAACGACACATACAACTATTTGCTGCCGCACAGTGGCATTTCGATTATGTGACCATTCTATTTAACAGTTTTAAACAGGTAATTAAAGTTGCAAAACAGAACTAGTTAAGTTTAGGCAACAAAAACACCATCATGGATTAGCTTAAAGCTATAGTGCGTAGTTTCTGTCTCCCCCATGAGGAATTCTAAGTAATGACAACAATTCTGTCAGTGCATCCACATGACACAAGCCTTTGGTGATCGCACACCACCCTATCCCCTCCTCCTCCACACACTTGCTAGTAGCCAAGGAGGACACCGGACACCACAATCTTCTGAACATAGTCATACTGAGAAATACAGAGAGAGTTGTGTGGAGCTGATGTAACGGATGTTCATTACAGTAGTATAAAAAAGTTACACACCAAACCTTTAAAATGAGTCACTTAAAACTATTAAAATGAGGACGTAACATGACGTCACGGATGTCTTTGTTTCACAGACTAAGGTCCGTAAAACAGTGGTTCATTTCAAAATGACATTTAACTTAAAGGTGCTGTAGGTAGGATTGCGAAGATCAAGGACAATTTGAACGACAACTTCTCAGTCCCTCCCCCCTTTCTGCTAAAGCCCAAAACTGTCTCCTAAGCCCCTCCCCCCACAAGGGAGAATGAATGTGTGTGCATGAGCAGTGATTGACACGCAGTCAGACACCCTCCCCGCTCCCCCCACCCTGATTGGTGCATCTGAACAGGGAGCTGTGGATTTTTGCAAATCGCACTATAGACTGTAGGTGGTGCCAGAGGAGCTGGATTTTTTTTAAATTACCTGTTTCATGTAGTTCTATTCGAACATAGGGTCAGTTTCAGCAAATATGACAGAAAGTTAGTTTTATAAGTCTTACCTACTGTACCTTTAAGTTTCACACAGGACACGTCTCCTGAGTGAAAGTCCTGCATTTTTTTTTTACTATAGTCACAAAAGTTTGCCGCCTGACAAGAAAAATAATTGTCGGTCTTTATGAGCTGCTTGAACAATGGACCCATATGGTTGTTTTTCTGGGTGAAGACAGGCTCCACATGATGGAGTGATGAGAACATAATGTATCTTACTAAAAAAAATGCTCAGTGTGCCTTTGGCTTCATGATATTCATGCACAAATTACTGAACAGGTTTTTCTTTCTTGCAGAAAAGACGATGGCATCACGATACAACGTCCTCATGTTCGTCTTCTGACCTTACTTGTAAAGATTAATCAGGATGGAACGGGACACCACAGTTCAAACTATGAGCCTTTAGAAGACAAGTGCTTATACAGTCTGCATACAGCAGAGGGCAATGTTTGTGCTGCTCATTCACCAACATGTGTGGTGCTGATTATATAAAGAGAAGAGAGAGGAAAGTTATAGTAAAAGAATGAAGTAAAAGGTGTTGATAAACGACTAGGAAATGTAACAGCTGTCGTTCAGAATTGAGAATATGAAAAAGAGATTGGAGCCCAAGAGAACGAGTTATCCGAAAGAACACTAAAAAGGAGTTGTTCTCAAATTCTAAAGACTTTTAGTTTTATAGAGACAAAGTCTGAAGCCCCACCGACAGCTCTGTAGTCTCCAGTTCACCTCACAATGCAACAAGATTCTGATGGTTTTGCATTTTGAGTTTCACCTCATGTAAAGTCTTTCACTGTGATTGTGCCAGAGAAAAGTTCATTAAGTGTCTAAAGCTGACAGTGTGTCAATGAGCTCAGCACACCGCAACTGAAGAAAACACATGCAAGCAGATAACACATGCCCACATGTGCAATTTGTTCTTGAAACACTGAGCAAAATTGAAATTTTGAGCATATCAAATACTTCATTTCCTGCATTTTGGTGAATTTCTCTGCAACAATGTGTGCCTTTCCTGCATCAAGTTATGATGCAAATGTCTTTATTTATGTAAATGAAATTATTATAGGTTTTTGTGGGGGTTGTTGTTAGCCAGTATTGATTATTGTCATCTCCCCTGTAAATTCCGCCATTGCCTTGCAGGGTTTCAGTGTTTGCTTGCTTTTTCTGTATTTGCAGTGAGAGATCGTGGCAAGATCTGGTTGGATTACATATGGTATGTGTCTACTGGCGAGTGTATCTTCCACGCTTCCCATTCATTGTCAATGGAAGCAGCCGGGCAATGCATTCTGGATAGCTTCACGGCAAATTTCAAGAAGCGGGTCATCGAGTTGCCCGGTTACCTTCTGCACACTTGCAAATAAGGGGCATCCAGCTCGACTCATGAAAATCTTTTAAACTGCCCGTTGTCGATCTAAAATGACGACAGATTCATCAGCTGCAGTATATTTCTCACATAAAATGTTTTCAGAAACACATTTCGGTAAACTATTTTTCGTAAAATAAGGAAACGTTTCCAAACGAGTCGCCATGTTGTTCTGTTTTGAAATTCAGGAGCAGACAGGCCCACGAGTGAAGCGGCCGTCCAATCCGGTGCGGCCATCCAATCAGGTGCAGCCATCGCGGTTGTAGGAGGGTGAAGCCTGTTTTCTTTGCTTGTCAGTGGTCATTGAAGATAAATTGATAAGTGCTAATGGCGACACATCAAGCATCCAATGCTGGGAAGCAAGGCGATCCCTGCCGTCAAAAAAACGCCACAGTGGACAGGTACCATTAGAGTGGATAGTGAATAGATAGATAGAGTAGATAGAGTGGATAGATAGGGTAGATAGATGGAATAGATAGATAGAGTGGACAGACAGACAGACAGAAAGACAGATAGATAGATAGATAGATAGATAGATAGATAGATAGATAGATAGATAGATAGATAGATAGATAGATAGATAGATAGATAGATAGATAGATAGACAGACACAGTTGGCCGTTTTCACCTAGAGGTGTTTGGGTGAATACTAATTGGTGAGAAAGACAGAGTCCCATTGATGACAGAGCACAATGGAGAAGCAAACCAAGCAAAAACAGAACAATCCAATTATTTCATCTTTTTTCCACATTGAACGGTGTTTGTGTGACCGCCGCCTGCTGTCACTGTGTGGAGGCCGTGACCGTCAACAATGCGGCCCTTGTGCCCGACGGGCCACAGCGGCAGAGGAAACCAGAGCCGACACAGCTTCCTCTCCCACTGCCCCCAGGGCTCTGTAGGCAACAAACAAAGATGGCTGAATGCACACTATAGTCCTCTTTGGCAACAGCCTTCTGGGAAAGGTTAGAATACACAGGAAGGCTTGTTGTCCGCAGTGCTCAGTGATGGCTCATCACCGTACGCACTGCATGCTACAATATGCTGTTTGACAGCAGGAGCCAATATAGTACCCAGCATGCAAATTTAACATTTCTATTAGTCAAAAACAAAACAAAACAAAAACATTTTAAAATAGGAATCTGTTGCAAATGAATGGCCTTTGATTTAGCCTCTAAAGCAAGTTGATCCGTACAAAATATTGTAAGGTTAGACAAGTGGAAAGACAAGTTATCAAGTGTTGTGAACTGTTCCCCTAGGGTTAAAACTTTCGTAACTGTTAGATGGTTTGTTAACACAGAACAACCCATTCTCACTCCCAGCGCTTCAAAAAGCGACGCACATCTCATCAACATTCTCGTATACAGGGCTTAAACAGGAGGCAGAATGTCCGCCTGTTGCTGGTAGTTGCCATGGTAACATTAGGTAGCGTCACAGGGACTTTAGAGAAGCGGGGCGTCGAGTCACCAAAGGCACACTTTTCAGATGCCTTTGGCATTTGTTACTGACGCAAAAAGTCTCTTTTAGCGTCTAGCCCTTTGGCGTCCTATTTAGACGAGCTTGGTCGGGACGTAAGTTTCACTGACATGCGGCACAAGAACGGGACAGTTAGGTTTAGGAGCTTGCCACCAGTTTCTGTTCACTGACCAATGCCAAGCAAAAAAAGCAGTCCACACCCTCCTGCAACTGCGACGGCTGCAGCTCATTGGATGATCGCGTCACGTGAGGCTGGCTGCTCCCAATTTTCAAAACCAACCATAATGGAAGCTTGTTCGGAATACGAAATACTCGTATTTTAGGAAAATAGTTCAACAAAATGTGTTTTTGAAAACATTTTAAGCGAGAAATAGGCTAAGCAGTTGCGGAATCTGTCTTCATTTCAGATCAACAACGGTCAGTTTAAAGGTCCCATGACATGGTGCTCTTTGGATGCTTTTATATAGACCTCAGTGGTCCCCTAATACTGTATCTGAAGTCTCTTTTATATAGACCTTAGTGGTCCCCTAATACTGTATCTGAAGTCTCTTTTATATAGACCTTAGTGGTCCCCTAATACTGTATCTGAAGTCTCTTTTATATAGACCTTAGTGGTCCCCTAATACTGTATCTGAAGTCTCTTTTATATAGACCTTAGTGGTCCCCTAATACTGTATCTGAAGTCTCTTTTATATAGACCTTAGTGGTCCCCTAATACTGTATCTGAAGTCTCTTTTATATAGACCTTAGTGGTCCCCTAATACTGTATCTGAAGTCTCTTTTATATAGACCTTAGTGGTCCCCTAATACTGTATCTGAAGTCTCTTTTATATAGACCTTAGTGGTCCCCTAATACTGTATCTGAAGTCTCTTTTATATAGACCTTAGTGGTCCCCTAATACTGTATCTGAAGTCTCTTTTTATATGGACCTTAGTGGTCCCCTAATACGGTATCTGAAGTCTCTTTTATATAGACCTTAGTGGTCCCCTAATACTGTATCTGAAGTCTCTTTTATATAGACCTTAGTGGTCCCCTAATACTGTATCTGAAGTCTCTTTTTATAGACTTTAGTGTCCCCTAATACTGTATCTGAAGTCTCTTTTATATAGACCTTAGTGGTCCCCTAATACTGTATCTGAAGGTCTTTTTTATATAGGCCTTAGTGGTCCCCTAATACTGTATCTGAAGTCTCTTTTATATAGACCTTAGTGGCCCCCTAATACTGTATCTGAAGTCTCTTTTATATAGACCTTAGTGGTCCCCTAATACTGTATCTGAAGTCTCTTTTATATAGACCTTAGTGGTCCCCTAATACTGTATCTGAAGTCTCTTTTATATAGACCTTAGTGGTCCCCTACTGTATCTGAAGTCTCTTTTATATAGACCTTAGTGGTCCCCTAATACTGTATCTGAAGTCTCTTTTATATAGACCTTAGTGGTCCCCTAATACTGTATCTGAAGTCTCTCTTTTATATAGACCTTAGTGGTCCCCTAATACTGTATCTGAAGTCTCTTTTATATAGACCTTAGTGGTCCCCTAATACTGTATCTGAAGTCTCTTTTATATAGACCTTAGTGGTCCCCTAATACTGTATCTGAAGTCTCTTTTATATAGACCTTAGTGGTCCCCTAATACTGTATCTGAAGTCTCTTTTATATAGACCTTAGTGGTCCCCTAATACTGTATCTGAAGTCTCTTTTATATAGACCTTAGTGGTCCCCTAATACTGTATCTGAAGTCTCTTTTATATAGACCTTAGTGGTCCCCTAATACTGTATCTGAAGTCTCTTTTATATAGACCTTAGTGGTCCCCTAATATCTTTCCTTATCCTTATCCTTATTTGCATAAAGTTGGCTGAATTCAACTTTATGCAAATGAGGAGCGGGCGACTCGACGCCCCGCTTCTCTGAAGTCCCCGTGACGCTACCAGAATGCATTGCACAGCTGCTTCCATAGAAATGAATGGGAAGCGGGGAAATGACGCTGACAATGGACACACACCTTAAGTTACTAATGTGACCATGGCAACTACCAGCAACGGGCGGAGTATGCATGCTGCCTCCTGTTTAAGCCCAGTATACGAGAATTGTAATGAGATGTGCGGTTCAGGCGTGTTAGTTTAAACGGACATTAGTTCTTCTACTGGAGCTAAAAACACGGAGTTCGCTTTTGGCTAAAAAACTCCGCTTAAATACCAAAAAGTAGCAATGTAAACATAGCCTGAGTTAATTCAGGAAGCAGCAAGGAGCTGGGAGAACAAAGTGACACGAAGCAAAGTTCAGTTCACAATGTTCTAAAGGTTTAACGTGACACACAAGGATTTATATTTCCAAACAATCGCTCCATTTACCCCGATGACGTGAGATTAGATGGAAAGATGATGAAGATGCTCCAGAGGAAAGGAGGATCGGTTCGCGGTAGGTCCAGGCAGATAAATCTTGAGGAGGGAAAACAATTAACAATTTATGATACAAATTTATGATACTAATGAAAACAGATGGGAGAGGCTCTGTTCAAAAGGATCGGTTCACGGTAGGTTCACACATCTTTAGGAGGGAAAACACAGTGTAACAATTTATGATACAAATGTATGATACCAATCGAAAGAGACGGGAGAGGCTCTGTTCAACAACAAAAATGGAATGTAGCATGTTTACAAGTGATCAGAGACGAAGACAGCATCCGCATCAGACTTTCAAATGATCGTCAACAGCTGGAGAAGAGAGGACAAGAGTCCTGTTTACACACTGTTGACAAACGACTGGACCATATGACCCAAGTGAGGGGAGAGGCGGGGGGATGAGAAAGAGATGAACTGGGTATGGCAGCTGAACATTCAGGGCTCCGACAGAGGAGCCAACAGGGATGAACAGTTGCTTCCACTTTCCAAAGTTAGGAATAACCCAGGAATTCTTTGAAGGCATCGTCGTCATGTTGCACAACGGAGGAGGATGAGGGAACATCTGCGTCTTTTCAACTTCACAGGTTGAAACTATATTTTTCTTCCTTTAACACCTGCTGATTTCAGACCTAGAGTAAACGCAGTTTACAGCAGGCTGACATGCAATCTGCAGTAAAGTGCAACTTACAATTTACACAAATGTGTACAATTTGGGATTGTTTGTCACATTATCCTTCTGTTCTAGTATGTGAGAAATAAGGCAAAGTGTGATTGGTTAGAGCTGCAAAGATGAATCGAAAAATCTATTTTATGTTTGAGCAACACTGATCAATATTTTTGACCATTTTCTGAAATTTTTGAGACCAAATAACGATTATTATTATTATATGACCATAAAAATAATTGTTAGTTGCAGCCCTATTTTGTGCACCAATATAAATCTTAGTAAGAACTCGGCTCTGTTTTCTTATGAACTGCAGGAGCTGGAGGAGTGACTCCCTTCATAATGAACTGTGCTGTGATTCTTCTATTAACATCGAGCTGCTTCACCTGGTCCTCAGCTATATATACCCCCAACAGGGCAGGTACAGTAATGAATGTGATCACTTGGGTTTTCCTTCTTGTCTGCAGGTCCCAAATCTTCTCGTATTTGACAATTCTTGTTTTTTTCTGACACTGACACTCTACACAACTGCACGCTTCACGCATCGATGGGCCAGGTGTGTGGACATAGGCGTTGATTTCAGTGGGGATGGTGGGTACGCGTACCTATCAGATTTCGTAGTGAGTCATTTTGTACCCACCGCTTTTTTGAAAACCTTGAGCTCAATTTAGTTTAAAACATTTAAAAAATGATTATTCTTGAGCGACAGATGCCAACAAATCCACAAAAATCTCTAATCCCCACAGGGCAGGCACGGACACAGCCGTTCTGCTGCTGCGCTGGCTACACGCTTCTCTGTTCACAGCACTGCAACAACTTTTTTTTTTTTTTAAACCTAAGGCTTTCTTCTTCATAAAATGTGTCGGACATCATCACATTTTTGTATACATTTTTATTCATTTACATTAGTAAGTAAGACAGCGTCTTTTAAAACATGACCTGTGCGAAAGGGAGAAAAAAATTAACGCGTCATTGTACCCGGGCACTTCTGAAAATGCACTTCCGAATGCGTCTCTGTCCCCAGCACATTTCAAACCAAACTGACGCCCATGTGTGTGGAGGCATGAAGAGGTAAGAGTGGAGATGGACTCGTATGTACTGTATAGTCAGAGACTAATCAGGGAAATGGTGAGCAGGTGGGTGAGTGGGTGGACATGGTCAGGTGACGGGGAAGGGGTTACTGCAGGGCAGGAGGGAGTAGGATTGGGCATTACGAGAACCGATTCCTACTTGCAATCATTTAAAAAATAACGATTCCAGTTGAATCGTTTCTTTATTGGAATCGTTTGGAGGATTTGGTTTCAAATCTGATCATGGGTTCCCAATTTAATATGCGCAAGTTTTGGTTTCCGTAGCGGCCAGGCTCTTGTTGTGTTGCAGCCTTGGAGCACAGTAAGCGTAGCTCTAGTGTGGCTTTATTTAATGTTGAAAAAGCCCCGTCAAACTGCAACCCACCATTAAATCAAAATACAACTTTCCTCTTATTTGTGGAATAAGCATGTGACCTGTTTCAACTCAACCCCTCAAAGAATCGGAATCGAGAATCGATAAGAACCGGAATCGCACTTGGAATCAGAATTGTTAAAATCCAAATGATGCCCAACCGTAGCAGGGAGGGGTGGATCTGCAGGGAGAGTTACAGGCGGTACGTCTCTTGTCCGAGCTGCATCTCATGCCCCTTATCTGATAGCTCCTCGACTCCTCGGTCCTCTGCTTAACCGGAAGTTGTTCAGTCCCTCCTCGGTGAAGGCCGTCTCAGAGCTCTTATTTCTGCCCCGAGGACCGAGGAGTGAGCATCGAGGACTGAGCATCGAGGAGCTATAGGCGAGGAGCCACGAGAGCAGCCCTCCCGGGAGCCGTGCAGCTGAAGGAGTTGCTAACAGCTGACAAATTCATGTGACGCTTCAGAGGAAAGGACGTCTCATCCCTCTAAAAACACATTTGCTTGTTTCTTCTCTCCTCCCATGATTTCCTCGCCGTCTCTGCCGTCCCTCCTCGGGACTAGGGACTAAGACGCAAGGAAGGGAGGCAAGTGGAGGACCTAATTTAAGCGACATGAGAAGCACCTCTTGAATTGCATCCACGTTTCCTTCACTTGCTTCCAGCGGTGGAAGAAGTTTTCAGATCCTTTACTTAAGTGAAAGTACTAATACCACACTGTAAAAAATACTCTGTTACAAGTAAAAGTCCTGCATTGAAAATGTTACTTAAGTAAAAGTATGTAAGTACTCAATGCAGAACAATTCTCACATTCAAGAAACTGGAAAGGATCCAAACAGTTGTGTGTTTAATGGTCTAATCATTTCAGCTGGACTTGTAGGCCGTTACATTGTTGGCTAGTTTCATTTATGATAAAACATCACATTTTATAAACTACATGTGTTTTGTGTGCAAAAATCCTAATGTGCAAAGTGACTAAAGCTGTCAGATGAATGTAGTGGAGTAAAAAGTACAATATTTCTCTCTGAAATGTAGCAGAGTAGAAGTAGAAAGTGGCATGACAAGAAAAGTAAAGTACAAGTACTTCAAATTTGTACTTAAGTACAGTACTTGAGTAAATGTACTCCACCACTGCTTGCTTCCCTTCTTCGTGTCTTAGTCCGTCCCACCGATAGCACTTACCCGCAGGCTGTGAGGGCCCTCAATTCCAACCCGGTCTCACGCCAGGTTGTGAAATAGTCATGTTATTTTGATTTATTAATTTATGTACAGGTCACGATTTTGACGTATATTATACAACGGGACAGGCCGCCACTCGCGGTATGCCATCCCCGGGCGCAGGGGCACACAACAACGGGGAAATGAAATGACCCCACAGCGGGACGGTTGTGGTTAGGAAGAGAATAACGAGGAAAGGAACTGCAACACTCGCCTTATCAATACTACTCGCTACCGTCATCGTTCTGTGATAACGAAATATGCTTCCCATTGAAATACATTGCTTTAAAATTCCTGTCCTGTCCACGACTCAATAGATTCAATAACGTGACCATATCACAAACTGCCATGAGACCGGGTTGCTCAATTCACACAGACAATCCTTATCTGCTCTGCTAACACAGCTACGTCCTCCTCCTCAGGGTCACTAAATGCACTAGCACTTTGTCTGATCTATTGTTTATTTATTGTATTTACATATTGGTAGGAACCCATGTGTCTCTTTTTTTAAATCATTTTTTTTTTTTGTATATGTCCTCTGATGTGTTGTCATTCTTGTCCTATACTGTCTTGTATTGTCCTGTGTGATCCAAAACACCAAAATGAATTCCAGGCGATTTGCGTCGCTTTGGCAAAAATAAAGACTTGAACTTGAGGAAGCACCACGTGAATTTGTCAGCTGTATGGGCGGAGTTAGCAACGGCTTTCGGCTGCACGTCTTCCGGGAAGGCTGCTCTCGTGTCTCCTCGCTCATAGCTCCTCAGAGATCCTTCCTCACTTCTCACTCATCGGGGCAAGGATAAGAGCTTTGAGACAGCATTCACGAAGGACGGCCAGAACAACTTTCGGTACAACCGAGGAGCGAGGAGATCAAATAAGAGACTTGGGATTCAGCCTATGACGTAATGTTCAGACTGCTGGCCAAAGTGGCCTAAATCCGATTTTGTCTTACTCAGATCTGATCTTTTCATTTCTGATTTGGGCCACTTTAATATACAGGTCTGATATTTTGCAGTGCAACCTCAGTCTGAACAGTCATATCCAAAGATTCTCTATAACTAAAGATAGCGCATTTCAAGCTGCGCCAATGGTATCTAAGGGTACCCGCTTCCTGTCTCCTAAATGGGCGTAGCCTCGTCTGAAAGTTGTAGTGAACGTCGCGTGGATGGATGAAAACCTATATTTGCATTGCACTTATTAATATTTTCTTTTGCTAACATTAGATATTTACACAGCTAAAAGCCATATTCACCATTACGAAAAATCTGTTTTGTTAGGGCGTTCACGAACGTTAGCCAACGTTAGCTTCTCTGTGTTGCCAGATCTCGTGAGAGTTTGTTCCTGAGACAGAAACAGGTCTCAAACTAAGTTAATTCTCCTTATGTGTCCGTCTGAAAAATGTTTGTGGCAGAATGATCTGGAGATATGTGGCTTCTAAAAAAAATGGCTCTAATATTTACTTTGGTGACTATGGGGCGAAAGAATCGCTCATAATCTGTTTCACGTTCACTTCTCCCTGGAATCAAAACACTCAGGACCTCAGGACCTGTCTCCTAAAGCAGCCTGTTCTCGTGACCCATACGTTTCGAAAAGCTACGAAAAGATAACCACTGTAATTCGTAGGATTTCCAAGTTTGTTTGTTTTTTTGCTGTGCGCACCACATTGACTGCTGCTGTGTAGGAACGCGGCTGGCCGCATAGGTAGTTGGTCGGGGTGATGGGTGGAGTACGCTTTCCGCAGAAAACAAAAGACTTTCACCCAGGAAATGCGTGTTCCTTGGGATTGTTTTAATACAAACCACGATCTTTTTCCTAAACTTAACTAGTCGTTTTGGTGCCTTAACTTAACTTTCGTCACCGCATAACGCTCACTTTTTCTTGCCTAAACTTAACCGTAATCTTGGCCGAAATGACCGGCAGCTTGCGGTGCTCTGTACCCAGCTCACAGTCACCTATTCTCGGGTAACTGAACCACCAACTACCGCTGAGCTGACGGGGCACCGTAGCCGGTGTCACAGAGCTCTGTAAACACTAAACGCTAAACACAACTACTAACTGCCACTGATACAACCGAGCTGTGATGGAGGTCTGTAGCCGGCGTCACAAAGCTCTGTAGCGGCTTAAACAGATAACAAGTGCCGCTCTGTAACACGGAGCTCTGAAGCTGATGTCATGTGATCAGCTGGCGGTCTCCTTTTAGTATGATATCTGACGTTTAAGTGTGCATAACTTTTCGTACGATATCATACGAACCTGTTCATAAGAACCCATTGCCTAAAAAGGCGTGGCAGTGGGGAAACACAAGTGACACAGAGACAGGAAGTGACTCTGAGTTGGGGCGTCCCATTTCTAAACCGTCTGTCATATCCAATCCGAATCCAACTTTAACGTCACTCTAGATCGACATTCAGGATGTGACCAGTTTACACTGGAAACTGATATTGTTTAAAAAAATCAAGTGAACAGCCAAAAAATGAAATCCTATCGAGCAATAAATACCAATTAAAGGCAGGGTTGGTATACACTTTTTTACATATTGTGTGAAATGGTGTTTACACCCTGACAGCAATAAATAACTTATGGGCTCTGAAAAAGGAGCAAAAAAGTTCTGTCATCACCTCGCGGTCCACTTGGAAAGTACCAATTAAATGCCTCCTTGCCCGGCTGCGCGTGCTCTACCCCTCCCGTTTACGAGCCTGAGCTCAAAGCGTGTTGCTGCCGCTGGAGTTACTGCAAATCTACTGGAGAATGGAGGAAAAAACTCAGCCAAAATTGCCATTGCTGCCGGCCACACTGCTAAAAAGGCAAAGAAAAGAAAGACTGAAGCTGCGTACATGGCGGTGCTCGTGCACGTCTGTATGTGGGTCTGAGCACAGAGGGCAGGGGGAGGCGTTAGACGGAGCCTTGAGGAGATGCTACTTTCAAATCTTGCCAGTTTTTCAACATGACCAACCCTGCCTTTAAGCATTAAGGCTTGCAGTGTGAATGTAGCCTAAGTGTATAAAAATTCTCAAAGTGACATGTTTTTGACATACTCGATCAGATTTATCCTAATAATAATGACATTGCATTGCATCAGCATGTTCAGAAAAGTCCCAATAATTAACTGCATGACGTAAGTTAACAATGTTATCGGGTGGCATTGACACCTTATGGATCCTGTTTCACCCGCAGCACCCAAGAAGCTGAAGTACCTCCTGGAGCCGCCTGTTTACGCCGAGGTGGTTGCCCGAAGGGGAGAAAACGCCACCTTGCCGTGTATCCTGAGAACCAAACCCAGCCATTACAAAGTGAAATGGACCAAGCTGGAGTCAGAACACATAGGTCGGGAGAACATTATCATGATATCAAACGCACATGCCTTCAAGCCATACGGCCATCTTGGGCCGCGGGCTTCTCTTCGGAAGGCTCACACCATGGACGCCTCCCTGCAGCTCAGCCGCCTTGAGCTGGAAGATGGCGGCACGTACCGCTGCGAGCTCGTCAACGGCATCGAGGATGAGAGTGTTGCCATTACTTTGAGGATTGAAGGTAATTGAAGCAATAAGGAGCCCGATGTCTACTCCAAATGTTAAACTGAAGGAATGCACAAGTGGAGATGGACTGGTATAGATACTGAGAGACTAATCAGGGAAATGGGGAGCAGGTGAGTGAGTGGGCGGAGATGGTCAGGTGAAGGGAAAGCGGTCACTGCAGGGAAATCCTAAATGGGATCTGCAAGAATGGTCGACGTAGTTAGGTTTGGGCATGAGGAGTGGGGATTGGTTAGGGTTAGGGTAAGATTACCAGGGTAAGCCAATCAGAGGCAGAATAAGGCGGGCCGCGAGTCATGTCTATGGGATCCGATTTAGCATCTAACGTTACTGCAGGGCAGGAGGGAGTGGCTGGATCTGTAGTCTATATCCACGATGGTCCACTTCTGGGATTGCTCTGGTGCCGCTGGAAATTCCGCCAGATGTCCTTCTATACGGCCGGATCTCCGTAACCTTCCGCTTTCTTTATGTTGGCGTTCTAAACTCCGGTGGCTTTATGAGGACTATAGTTAACGGCTCCTCAGATCTCTGCAGGGTAAATCCAGACAGCTAGCTAGACTATCTGTTCAATCTGAGTTTTCTCTTGCACGACTAAAACAACGTTTGAACGTACACACGTTCCACCAAAACAAGTTCCTTCCCGAGGCTATTTTGCAGAGGCACCGTGGCTCTGTCCGGCGCATAGCGCCGCCCAAGATGATTGCGATTGGTTTAAAGAAATGCCAATAAACCAGAGCACATTTTTCTCCCATCCCGGAATGCTGTGTGGACTAGCCAGACCCTCCTCTGCAGCACTGTGGAGGAAGGTCTGGCAATGCGAGACTACTGGATCTGTAATGACAGGGAGAGATAGTATAAAATGAGATTTATTTTGCTCATATGTGACTCAGATCTGATCTTTGCAATTCTGATTTGTAATTTTCTAAATCCGATACAGGTATATTGATATATTGATAGTGATCTTTTGCAGTGCGACCTCAGTCTGAGGGGAGTCACTCAGATGCAAACACTCCTGACACCCGGTGTTGCTGGTATAAATAAAGTCAAACGTGTGTTTGATATTCCCACACCTACATAGGGGCATGGATGTTATCAGGGCTGAGGGTACACAGGATTTAACAAGTCGTTCTCACTCGCAACCTGTGGAGGAATGTAACTAAGGACATTTACTCAAGTACTGTACTTGAGTACAAATTTGAGGTACTTGTACTTGAGTCTTTTCTTTTCAGGCCGC
Organism: Perca fluviatilis; assembly: GCF_010015445.1. Classification (NCBI taxonomy): domain Eukaryota; kingdom Metazoa; phylum Chordata; class Actinopteri; order Perciformes; family Percidae; genus Perca; species Perca fluviatilis. The sequence continues at coordinate 34,959,723 of NC_053118.1, forward strand.
TTTTTTACTTCTACTCCGCTACATTTCAGAGAGAAATATTGTACTTTTTACTCCACTGCATTAATCTGACATCTTAATTGACCAGTTACTTTACAAATTAAGATTTTGCACACAAAACACATGTAGTTTATAAAATACAATGTTTCATTATAAATTAAATTACCCATATAACGGCCTTCAAGTCCAGCTGAAATGATTGGTTGATTAAACACAGTTAATTGACAGAACTGTTGTCATTGTGTGAGGAGTTTTCTGCATTGAGTACTTTTCCTTTTAATACTTTAAATTCCTCTTTCCTGATCATACTTACAGACTTTTACTTAAGTAACATTTTCCATGCAGGACTTTTACTTGTAACAGAGTATTTTTACTATGTGGTATTAGCACTTTTACTTAACCCTTGTGTTGTCTTCCGGTCGACCATGCACTTGTTGTCCTTCTGGGTCAAAATTAACACGTTTTCTTTTTTTATATATATATAGTATTGACACATTTTCTGACATTTGTCACTTTTTTTGTCACTTTTTTTCAATGTTTTTTTGTCATTTTTTTCTGCAATTTTCGATGCTATTTAGTTAGTTAGTTAGTTAGTTCGTCATTTATAGGAGATTATACCTAATTTTGAAATGGTGATTGATGTTGACTAATATTAGAGGAACGTATGTTGGTGGAGAATCACAGACGTGTGTATGTCAAAGTTTAGTCAGGTTTTGAAACCATTAAAATTTTTTACAAATGCAATACCCACAATTCAATGAAAGTAGTAATCGAGTACTTGCAATTGTACTTAATTTCTTGAATAATTTGGTTAAAAAGAAACCCATATTTCTGATATAGAAGTTTTGAGAACAACAGGACAACATGAGGGTTAAGTAAAGGATCTGAATACTTCTTCCACCACTGCTCACAACTCGTCAACATACTGGCTCTCAGCGTCAAAGCACAAAGGTATCCTTTAGAGTCGGTACGGGACGCGCCGGGCACAGCAGCAGCTCGACCACAGCGCTGTAGGAGGACGCAGCATGAAGCGACAACGGTAGAGAGTAGTATTAAAGACTAAAACTCTGCATACGGAGACAGGTTAGGGTGGTGCATGGGTCGAACAACACAGGACTTTCACCCAGGAGACCGGAGTTTGTGTCACGTGTGTCAAGTAGTGTACGTCCTTTAACCCTTAATCCACAATCTTTTCCTAACCCCAACTAAGTGCTTTTACCTGTGCTAGGGCTGTGCAATTAATCACATTTTGATAATTTTTGGCTCCTAACAATGTAATCAAGAAAAAATATTATTTTGCTCATGACATTCTGCAAGTAAACTCTCATTTTGTCTTGCGTTCTTAATGAAATGCGCACTTTCCCCCCTCCCGAAGGCTAATCTCACTCAGCCAACATTTGAATATATTTTTTATATTATTTATTTTAAGGGGAATACTAAATTAAGGAAATTAAGGAAAAATTTCGCAGTTCAAGGTGTGTTCACTGTTGATTTGTTTAACTGTTTCACTGTATTTCAAGTTAAAAAATGCAACATCTTTCCAAGAGTCAATGAGTAAGTGTTAAATAATTGTAATTTCAATATTGACCAAACAATTGTGATTTTTTCCATAAATGACGCCAAGGGGTCAAGCGTCAGTCTGTGATGAGTTGGGAGTAAGAACGTGTTATGTAAAAACATAAAAGCTGACAAATGGCTTCTACTTCCAGGAGTGGTGTTTCCGTATCAGAGTAAAAATGGCCGCTACAAATTCACTTTCCATGAGGCTAAGGAGGTTTGTGCTGAGCAAGACGGCACATTAGCCTCATACATCCAGCTGTTCAGAGGTACAAATACCAAGCAAAGTGTCCATTTCCAATCAATCGATATGTTGTCTGCAGGTATATCAGCTCTCCTAAATCAGCATGTCTCCTCCCGCAGCGTGGACGGAGGGTCTGGACTGGTGCAATGCCGGTTGGCTCCGTGATGGGACCGTTCATTACCCCATTATTCATCCGCGGCCGGCCTGTGGAGGTGACCTGCTCCCCGGCATCCGCAGTTATGGGCCGAAGGATAAAATCAACGATCGGTTTGACGCTTTCTGCTTCACCTCGCAGACATCTGGTAATTTTTCAGTGGCTTGGATCAAAGTTTGGTCTAGTTCAGGGGTCTTCAACGTTTTTTAAGCCAAGGACCCCTCAACTGAAAGAGAGATGGAGCAGGGACCCCCTACTACATATATTGTATTAAATGAATTTGCATAATAAACTAGGTCTACGATAAGGTGTAGGGTGGCCTAAAACCTTTATACATACCTTTTTTGCATAGAATATTAAGCTATTAAAATAGTCTAATAATTATTGGCATGGTTTTATAAATCATGTTTAATGGTAAACATACTGTACATGTGGCACAGTGAATCCTTAGGATTATCTGTATCTGTGGATGGCCTTGTGGGATTTATATTTGCTAATAATGTGTTGGATTCATGTTAAGACTTTTACATTAACAATAATTTGGAGGCCCCCCTGCATTGACTCTGAGGACCCCCTATGGGTCCCGGACCCCCTGTTAAAGATCCCTACCCCCATCGAGTTCCATGACAAGCTGGAGGCAAATTGGAGATTTTTAGTTTTTCCAAGACAGAGTTGCTCAGGAAAAATCAAACTAAGAATTAAAATATGAATAACAAAGGTACATTTTGAGGAAGAATTTAGTGTTTTAGTTAGTTTTATAAATACTTTAAAAATACTTAGCCGTCTCTTGAAACTTCCACTGCAGTCAAAAGAAATTGGACTTGTCCCATTTGAACAAAACTTTGTTAGCATTTAAGATCGTACTCACACTTGGCCCAGTAGACAAAGGAACACATCGACTTATTGGGACTTTGTCTTATTCACCGTAACCCCCAGAGTTAGATAAGTCCATACATATTCATCGCTGTGCGTGTCATAACTCTGTCTGACACACCCATCGCTAGCCTAGCTTAGCCCAGATCCTGGAGGTAACCGGCTCCATCTAGCCTAGCTTAGCCCAGATCCTGGAGGTAACGGGCTCCATCTAGCCTACTGCTACTTGAGCAGTAGCAGAAGTAGCACCTGAGAAGCCCCGTGGTGAGGAGCAGAGAGTTCGCCTGGAGTTCGCTCAGAGTTGAAGTAATATCACTCCGCCTTTCTGAGAATATAGTTCCCAGTATGTATACGGTTAGAAGATGGCTGTGTCTCATGTGACCTTGTTATTTGTACACCCTGTGACTATACAAATCACAGCATGTAAACAAGAACATGTTGGCGTTATTTTGTCACTTATTGGGAGCAGTAGGCTAGATGGAGCCGGTTACTTCCAGGATCTGTGCTAAGCTAGGCTAGTGGTGGGGGCGTCAGACAGAGTTACAACACGCACGGAGATGAGAAGGTTATGTATGGACTTGTCTAACTCTGGGGGATACAGTGAATAAGACAAAGTCCCAATAAGTCAGTGTGTTCCTTTAAACCTTTCCCGAGCATGTTTGACCCCAAAGTCCAGTTCGTTTGACTAGTGCGATCACTCCGTACCATGCCCTGGCACGCTAAAACGAGGTTTGGTTGGTCTCAGGCACGGTATGCATCAGTGTGATCACAAAACGTGCTCGCATCTGGTTCTTACCTTACAGATGAACGGGAATTGTGGTCAGCGAGTCCCGCAATGTAATGACGTAAGCGTGTTCTGGCCCTTAATGTTTTACTGCGGTGTGAGCGCAGACCAGCGGGGGAGGGGGGGACAATCGTGCCTGGCCACACTTTAAAGCAACTTGGCCAAGTGTGAGTACGCCCTACATGATAAGAAGCCGAAAACTGAAGTTCTCTGGATGTGTTTTCCATAAATCTTTTCCCCTCTCACAGGCTCTGTCTCCTACATATCAGGCTCTTTCTCCTTCGAGCAGGCAGAACACGCATGCCAACGTCGGGGAGCTGAGTTGGCGTCGGTCGGCCAACTTTACTCTGCCTGGCGATTCCAAAACTACGACCAGTGTGACGGCGGATGGCTGAAGGACGGCAGCGTACGGTTTCCCATCAGCAAGCCCAGGGAGCACTGTGGGGGCATCCCGGAACCAGGGGTGCGCTCATTTGGATTCCTCAACAAGACGATGCATCTGTACGGCGCCTTTTGCTATAGGTAGCCCCAAAATAAAGAACAAATACACTTCTCACATCCGTTTCTCAACACAGCTGTGAGTCTAAGCAAGAAAACCAGAGGCCCAGAAATTACTGCACAACATATACAGCTTGATCTGCCAACCGATGAGCAAGAAAATTCACATCTGAAGCTACAGACCATTACGGACTGTAGAATTATAAGTTTATATTTAAAAATGAAATAGTTAATTCTTAAACAAAAGGCCCTACTTACATCTAACTTAGGGTTTTTGGAGACCCAAATATAGGTTGGACAGCCATGGATGTAAAGACTTTTTTTCCAGGATGCTTGTAGTTTGTCTACGAGCTTCAGGCTAAGAGAGAGAGAGTGTGAGTGTGTGTGTGTGTGTGTGTTTATTTTGGAAACAACAAACCACTTTGACCAATGGAAAAATTCGCCAACCCTGTCTCTTAAAAAAATTGACGTTCCCATACAAGTAAACTGCATTCTCAATTATGTTTCGAGAGAAACGCTAAAATGTTTGTTACATAACTTTAGTTCTGTGAATGTGGATTTTGAATAGAAACAGATTAGTGATGTGTCAAAGAAATACGTTCCCCTCGAAATATTTGAGAATAAGAATTGGTATAATGGAAACGTAATTTTAAAGAGACAGGGAAATGAAAGAAAATTATATATATATATACACACAATCATCAATCTTGCACTAAACCTGTAATAACGTGTTAAATTCCTTCACAAAGATAAGCATGTAAAACATGTTTGGTTAATTCTGGGTCAATCACTGCACCGCCGGCGTGTCCATTTAACACGAGACCAAACTGCTTCCTGCGAGCTTATACAAAGAAGCTAAAAATCTGAACTGTAAATAACACTGTTGGTTACGTTGGGGATACACTGGTTTATCTGTAAATTAATTACATGTATTTTAATTTATTCAATAAAGATATGTCCATAAATCAGTGTATTGATTTATCCATTTTTTGTGCAATATTTTAAGTTTGTTTGGGAGGGGGTGGGGGGGGGGGTAAATGGTTCACATCTAGTTGTAAAGGGAGTTGAAGGGAGTTAGTTATCTTTGTTGAGCAGAAATATTTAAAGTGGCAGCAATCACAAACCTCAGACACAAACACTTAATTTAGCCGCTGAAAAGGTTAACCTCGCTATCACCATATTTGTCATTCCAAGTGACGTCACTTATTGGTTTGGGAAGCCTCGAGTTTGACATTTTGGCAATTGTTATCTTGTTTTTTTTTTGCCGCCAGAAGGGACCATATTTGGATGGAGCCATCAGCTTACTTTAGCGCTAGCTTAGCTTGGTTATAAAGGTGAATCCATTAATTACGTCAATTGGGATGCTAATTTTGGCCAGCAAAAAGGCCCCAATCAGACAGAGCCATAGGCGCGGGAAGTGGGCTGCAGCACCGCCTGGTGGCGAAGCTTTAAAACTGCGATGACAATAAAATGATCGCTTATAAATATCTCTAGTTGTTGTTTCTGTTCCACTACATTTTGTGTGTCACGTTTGGGGTGTGGGATGAAGAGAGGGATCATTTTAGTAATTTTAAAATGATTTAATTTATCTTCAATGTGTATCAGCTCTACATCCACAAACAAGAGGGCTCTTCACCGAGGTGGTTAAAGCTGATCTACTTGTGCCTCTGTTTACCATTGTCTACTGCTGGCTCCGAAAGGTCTTTCTCAGCTCTTCACAGCCTGAAAACCTGGCTCAATGGCACTATCACTCAGAGTAGACTTTCACACATGGCACTGCTTCACGTCCACAAAGACTTTTTGGATGATTTGGATATTCAGGGTCTCATGGCAGAGTTTATCAGCCGAACTCCAGAGCGCAAATCTATTTTGTTTGGTGTACCGAAATCATCGTAAGGTAGAGACACGGTGTCTTACATCTCTGCGTCTTTTTCCTGCCGTCGTGCAGGCCCAGATGGTAGCCTATATTTAGCCTAGTATGATTGTGATTTATGTATGCCTATTATAAAGAAATAAATAGTCTGTGACTTTTTAGAATTTGTCACATACTGTCGGAAAAGAAAGATGTTAGTGTCTGTTATTTTGTGGCACTTAGGCCTTTTTTGGGCCATTATGCGGTTTATGAACACTTAATCTACTTGTGGTTATTTTAAAATGAACTTACATTGTCATCTACAAACACCTTTTTAAAAGTACATTTTGATTATGCATGTATTGCTAATAATATATAATTTACATTGGTTGCACTATATAAATAACATTTTAGTTTATATGCACGCATTCACACAGATATTTAGATAGGCCTACTTTTTTCATCGCTGGTTTTTGGAGTTCGCTGTGCAGTATGCCCTATGTTGGGATATAGTTTGTACACACCATCAGCTCAGCTGTACTGGCAAGTGAGTTTTTAAAAGGAGACAGAGGTAGAGTGGTCTGCAGACTACAGAGCCTGTGTAACATAGTATCTTTAGACTCTACGTGGACCGTGGACACACCCAAGGCCATTTAACTCCACAGCCAAATTAACGGTTGGCTAAACACAAGTGATTCCACGGCTATCTAGAATGACAAAAAAGCTGGTGTGTTGGGTGACTTCAAACAAAAAAAGCACCACAGTGTGCCTTGAGTTTTGAAACCTTCAAACAGGTCTCTGTATGATTGGGTGTTTTATTACAACTCAACGCTGAATTTTTAGGTCACCAAAATGTTGCAATTAACGTTGATGTCCTGGTTTGGTAGACAGTCAATGACTGATTATCGATTATTGGGCAGTTTGCAGATTATTAATTATGACTTTCCTCTTCACTGTAAATGCATATCGGTTCCAAAAGTCGGTTTCATTAACTACTAATAGTCAGTATAGCCATGAAAAGCTAGTATCGGTCAATCCCTACACTCGGTATAGACTTTCTTTACTTTTCAAATAAATTGCCAAAGACTTTGAACCAGAATTCGGAAACTGAATCAGAGGAGATTAAAATGTAAACCCAACCATACCTGGAACCCAAATGACAACAAATGAAAACTCCTGTGGAGGCGACAGCCTTCAAAATTTGGAGGTTTTAGTTAGTTTGACCAAGAACTTAGTTTGCGTTTAAAAAAAGAAGTCATGAGGGGGGACTTCCGGGTTAAGGATGGAGTAAGACGTGTTTTTTGAAGCTCCGCTGACTTTCACTCAAATTTCAGTAAAACAAGACAACAAAGGTCGTATACCGAACCTCTATATTGTTGCATAAGTTCAGTATAAGTTGCAACTTGTAAAATGCCGCGAAGAAACAACAAGGGAAGAAAGATGTTGCTGAGGGAGAAAGCTCGGCGGACCGCTTCGCCGAGAGGCCTGCCCACCCGCAAAGTACGACCAGTGCTACTGGCAATTGAATCACTCGAGTGGATCTGGGCAAGGTTAAAGTGATATTACAGAGAGCTTGAAAGGAGAAATGGCGACTGGAGAGGAAAATTGATGTGAAGTTGATGCAATGCAGTTAATTATAAACACCACCGTATAACCTCACATCCTCGAACACCGCACGCCTCACGTCTGTTACAAACTACAAGCCAAAGTTAAAAGTTTGTCCGGGAGGTGTCAGAATTGACGGAGAAATGCATCGATGAAGCGTCTAAGAGGCAAAATCTAAGAATCGGGAGTCCGGAAGGTTGGAAAGCGTCAAAGTGGACGCAGGGGACAGAGAGTTCCACAGAGCGACACTTGTGACAGCAACCGCCCCAGCATCCAGTCAAAGAACACAGCCAGTCACACAAAAAAGCATCCAGTAACGGGACACTTACTAGAGTAACAGATCTGGGAAAACCGTGTGAAGTATTCCTCAAAGAGTGAAAAGAAGACGCAAAGTAACAAACACCATAAAAATTTAATAAAGGCTTTTACTTTTCTCCTAATATTTCCAAACTAAGGGTCAAAGTCCACAACAAAACAGTATTTAGAAGAAAAAAAAGTAAGAAAAATATATATTTAAAAACGTGTATATAACCAGACCTACCAAGAACTTACAAAAATCCATATAAAAAAAAGTAAAGAGGAGTATGTAATTTGTATCTGTACTTTAATTAACAAATTCAACCCAAAACAAATCAAATTATGTTTCCTTATTTGATAAATCCTCCTCCTCAATACCCAAAATACATAACAAAATAATTAGGCTATCCCAAATCTACATCCAACCTAATTATAATCTCAGACATTCTTATATCCGACCCAAAAATTAGATACCACAAAAATTAACACATACTTACAAATAAAACAATACTAACAAATAATTTTAAAAAATATATAAAAAAAAATAATCCAAAGAAAAAGCAGAATGACGAAAAGAAAGATATGAATTAAACAATATTAAAAAAAAAATTCAACAGATATTTCTAAAACAATTTATAACAAAAAATCCACCTCCCCCAAATATACTCATAACAAACACTAGAATATTTTCAAAACAAAAAATATACCAACAAACCCCAAAATAGATAATATACAAAAAATAAGATAAAAAAAATAAACATAACATACCTATACTCTACTATATACAAATAACCTCCAACTACGAAACACTAATAAAACACTAAAAACATTAACAACCCTAGAAAATATCCACAAAAAAACAAAATAAATAACTATTATTTATAAACCAAAAATTTTGCATAATATGTATAATACTACCACCTCTTTTAACTTGCCTACATAAATAAAAAAAAAATTTGTAACATAATTATCCATTTAACACTATTCGTGTAAACAATTAAATTTTTCCCACACATACAGATCCCATTTTTGCCAAATCTTTTAAAAAATATTATTCCTTGCTACAAACCCATAATCAAACACCTATTAAACCCAAAGTAGGGTGGGCCCCTACCATTTTATTACTATTCGAAACCTGAAACCATGATACCATGACGATGTGCTGAACAGGAGGAATGTCCATATTCTATTAATCCTATACCCACTATAACTACATTTACAAACAACCTTACATAATTCTATTCAATCTGAAGCAGTTAAACACATTTTAAATCATCAATGTGTCTTTCTATTTCACTAATCTCTTCCCCTTCAATTTAACAACATTTGATATTTGGAAAAATTTTGGTACAAATATAGGGGATTTATATGTGAATGGAAAATTTGCTTCCTTTCAGCAGCTGTGTAAGGAATATAATATTCCTTCAAATAATTTCTTTAGGTTCCTTCAAATTAGAGACTTTGTAAAATCTTACATTCCTAATTATGTAGATGCCACACCTATGTATCTGGATACATTCTTGGAAAAGCGTCATAGAGATGGTAATAGTATCTCCTCTCTGTACAAGGCTTTAGAACAGGTGAAAAGTCCTTCGATGGAAAAAATTAAATCTGCCTGGGAAGAGGAATTAGCGCTTAAAATCCCTAGCGAAATATGGGAAAGCAGTCTTGAACTGGTTCACAAGTGTTCCATTAATGCAAGACATTGTCTTATTCAGTTTAAAGTGCTTCATAGGCTTCATTATTCTAAGTGTAAACTGAACAAAATTTTTCCAGAAGTGTCTCCTTTATGTGACAAATGTCAAATCATAGATGCCAGCCTGTCTCATTGCTATGTTATGTGTCCAAAATTACAAAGTTTCTGGAATAAGATTTTCCAGGTTTTTTCAGATGCACTGGGCATACATTTTGAACCAGATCCTATTTTAATTATACTTGGAGTTTCTGAGGAGTTTTTGAGACTTACACTGGTGCAACAACATTTTGTTTCATATGGTTTAATTTCTGCTAAGAAACTTATTCTTATGTTTTGGAAGAAAAAGGAAGCTCCAACGCTTAAACTGTGGCTGACAGAGTTGACTGGTACACTACATTTAGAAAGAATTAGGTATGCTCTAAAAAATGCTTGAAAAAAAACGTGGTCCCCTTTTATTTCTTTTTTGCAAGCTAGTGATTAATCTGCACGCCGTCATTACCTGCCTTTACCACTGGATAGCACTTTTGGGTGGGGGTGGGAGATTGAGAGAGAGATGTATTTTTGTTAAGTTGTCAGTTTTATCTTTGTAAAAAAAGTGTAGTTGCAAATGATCGTCTGCTGGAATACCAAATAAAAACAATTTGAACACAAAAAAAGAAGTCATGGATCATCATTTCAAACTGCTTAAATATGCCATAACATGACAAGAAAACTGCAAATTCCAGGAGAGCTTATCTGATCAGATATTGTGCTGTTAATTCTGAGTCACAGGATCATACTACAAATTGATTTTTACAAACATTTTATTGTGTTAATTGTTACACAGTTAAATCAACAGACATGTAATAACAGTATAAATTCAGACTACATTAAAAAAATTACATTTTGTTTCTCATTTTTCATTCATTTTTACTATATTATTTTACCATATGATATTATTTCTACTTGTACATTTATTCAGTGTGTGTTCGTTAGAGCAATAATTAACATCACCTGCATTTACAGTATCTATTAAAGTAGGTCTTTAAAAACTAGAAAAGATACAGTAGATTAGATACCGTTGCATCATCGAAATGTGTGTTTTTTTTGTCATTGATCCCCAAAGTAGAGTGGGCTTTGGGAAACACTGATCATCGTTTTTCACCATTTTCTGACATTTTATAACCAATCAATTAATCGACAATGAAAAAAATCGTTAGTTGCAGCTAGAGATGTTCCGATACCAGTATCGGAAAAGCCTCCGATACTGCCTAAAATGCTTAGACTGGGTAAACCCAGCCCGATCTGCCGGCGATTTGAGTTCACCCTGCAGCTCAGGCTGGAAAACTATAAATTTTTCTATCCTGCTTCCGTTACAAATCTGCGGGAACCAATCACAAACTGGCTTATCCACCTGGCACGCTATTGCCGGGTTTAACATGATGACGATAAAGAAGCGACAGCAAGCAGCTTTTGTTTACATTCAACATGGCGGTCACCGAAGCGCAGCAACCCGTTGATGCTGCTGTCGCTGTTTTAAAAGATTTCGTTGATCTGACTGGTTGAAGGACTATCCAATTGTGTACAGTCATTTGAACTATGCCCATTGATCACGCCTCTTGTGCAGTAGAAAATACAGAGCAGACTCCCCAGACTAATGTTCAATCTTAAAAGACTGAGCTTGGTCTGGTTACTATAAAACGCTGGTATCTGTATCAGTAAGTACGGCAGTTTATGCACCGATCCGATACCACGTAATTTAGCCCTGAAGAAAATCTACTTTGAAGTAGTTTATTTATGTTCTTTTATGACTGACTGTCAAACTGGATAATAAAAGAAAGTTCTATGGCATTCATGTTTCACAAAGAGCCAAACCGTACAACAACGATAGAAATCATATCACATCCATATAGAGATAGAAGTATACAGCTGTTAAAACATGATAAAATATTCGGTATCAGCCGATATGCAAGTTCGGGTATCGGAATCGGGAAAGCAAAAATGCTATCGGACCATCTCTAGTTGCAGCCCTGCTTTTAATCATCCTAAAACACAGCGGGACTTTAAGCCAAGAGAAAAGCATTACTTCACATTCACCGGGATGGCCGAGGTTCAGCCTGATTGGCCGTATTGACGTCAGGTGTGATCACTACATGGCTCTCTTCCACAGGTGACTAATTAGGAAGGAGGGAGTGAGCTGCACACAGTACCAGCTATTCAGACTCCCAATAAGATAAATCCTGTTAATTCAAGAGTAAAATTGCCTACACAATGTGCATTAAATGTGGGCAAAATCCAGATAACGACTAACTAAATCAACACAATCAGTGTAAAACCAAAAGCATGTCCAGAAGATTACAGACAACGTATACATATCACATATTAAAACAAAAAACTAATTTGTTTTTCGTATGCATATTGTCCTGTAACGTGTGTTGTGCCACCTGGATGGTTTTTATTGTTTGGGTGTTTAACTTCTGTTGGCCTCTTTGTTACTGATTTTATTTATACTGTTTCCTCCCGTTTGAACTAACTAACTAACTGTACAGCTAGCCTGGAAATCCAGACCCATATCCGAAAGATTAAGGGTCTGGCACTGAGAAATGAAAATGGCCCAACGTGAGGGGGCGGCACCAAGCATGCATTTGAATATATTTCACGCAACTGGATAACACTACGACCAATCACAACAATACACAGGGTTAACTACCAGCGGATCTAACTGGTAGATTAAACTCTTGCCCGTATCCGGTCGGCAAAACAGCAAAAACGTCCTTCTTGCAAAGGAACTATTGGAGCGCCATCTTCTGTTCCTCTTTGAGATAAAAAGCCGAGTCTAACTCATTCATTGTAGCGGCCAAAGCCGTTTCAAACAACTGGTGTTCATCCGTAGCCATCTTGCAATGTTCACTTACGACTTTGACGTCGCAGCGCTGTCGTCATCTGTTTAGCTCGCCTCTGGTCCGCCTATATCAGATACACCGATGTGATTGGTGCAGCTCGGCTACCAGGGCATAGTTAATGAGCATCATTACTCAATGCCAGAGTGACTCGCTGAGCAAATTCAAATTGTGCTCTCGCGAGAACTGGATTTCCAGGGTACTGTACAGCACCTTGTAACCATGGTTTTGAAAGGTGCTTTATAAATAAAGTTTCCTTACTTACATACAGTTTTTCTCAGTCGCTTTGGTACATTTCTCAGAATTGACCCTCTCAAAACTGCTTGTCGACCTTCACGTGATCTAGTCACATGTGCACAAGATTTATAAAAGCAATTTATCATTGTTTTGGTCCAATTGCAATTGTTTTTGTACATGCATGCAATTGATCCTCTACAATTCTCTGCTGTTTTTTACATGATCAATTGCTTATGTCATGTTGATCAAAATATAACATACTGGATGTCTCTTGAATTGTCTTCCCTCCCCCCCTAAAACATCTAGGCATACGTTCATTGAATATGTCTTTAAATGCTAAATGGTTGAACTCATTGTCATAACCGGTCAAGCAAGTTTTCCATACAGTATGTTCCAATTGTTCTTACAGAGTATTGTTGTGAATTTGTCCAGAATTGTTGAATTGCTCTCAGGTGACCCTTGACCTCTACTAATGAAGGGGATTGTGTGAAACATTAGATCAACCAATGATCAACGTCTATGTGAAATAGCTTGGAGGTGCACCAAATAAACCTTCAGATTGCAAGCATATCCAAACAGTGTTACAATTTCTGACAATGGAAGAGCAACAAGCATAGATGTGAATCCTGTCCAATCTCATGCAATCCTAATCACACATAAAGCAATGTGTGACTTTGTACTGTTGAAATGTACAAATTCCATACAGGAAAAAGTGCAGCCTTGTGCATTTTCAATCATTGCCGTCAAAAATGTAGCCATAGTGTACATCAGAAAATACCTAAAGAGTAAAATTTTATCTTGACAACACAACTAAACTTTTTGACAAAATGAATTATCTTCTATGTGGACAATGACACAAGGACTCGACATTCTGATGGACTGACAAGTTACAGGGTTTTTGCAGGTCATCCTTTGTGTGGTGCTGTTTGTAATAATTGTTAATGTAATTGTAATATCTTACTGGTTTGCAAATGTGAAGTAGTATTCGAGGAATGTACCAAAGCGACTGAGAAAAACTGTAATACCAGGTTAAAAAAAGGATGTTAGACATTTATGTCAAAGTTGTGCAATTAATAGAAAAACATGATTTCTGTGTTTAGAAGTCAACAAAGTTTCCACACCCTGTGCAGTTGCACTTTATTGCAAAGACTGTCCTCCCCTGAAAAAACGCCCACATAAGATGCTTGTTTAGGCAACAATTACGACTCATATTTATGTTAATAGTGTAGTGGCGGTAGTAGTTATGACACGAGCAAAGCAGGAAGTAAGGTGAGGAAGTATAAGAGCGTCACGTTTCTCATAGGGGGTTGGCTGGGACGGTGGATGGGTCGAACAAACACAGGGCCACGTTCAGCACCGACAACACGTAGCAACACCTTTTTTTTTTAAACTGAACGGGGGTGCGTTGAACACCCTGTTGTGTGCGCAAGCGCTCTGCCTTTTTATGACCATGAGTCGTCTTAGAGGGTGGGAACTAACAACATATATCATCGTATGGTTTGGAGGACTTGTTATTTCAACAGTGCATCAGTGCTTTTCCTTCATGCGTGTGCGGAGTGGTGTGTTTTTTCTACAGCAGATTGTACTTAAATTTGATAAATGCATGTTGTCTGAGGCTTGACACACATTAAATGAAAACGTCTTTTTTTCGAGAGTGCAGTCTGTGGGAAATGAAGTGTATCAGAGAGCTACTGGAGCAGTGATACAGACAAAAGAAAACAAGGAATCTTTGGTAACACTTTACTTGAAGGTATCAACATAACTATGACATGACACTGTCATAACTATGACATGACACTGTCATGACCGTGTCATAAACCTTATAAACAAGTCATAAACGTTTATGACTTCTGTCATTAAGTATCATTCGGTTTTTGTCATGACAAGTTGACATTGTTTGGGGTGTCTTGATTATGACAAGTTGACATTAATCAAAGTGACATTACCAGAAGTTGTCTTGGTCATGACAAGTTGATATTACATTTGTTTGGGACGTCTTTGTAATGACAACTTGACATAAACCAGGATGACATTACCAGAGGATGTCTGTCATGACAACTTGACATAACGTCATCCTGTTTAATGTCAAGTTGTCTTAATAATACACTCCAAAGAAATTTAATGTCAAGTTGTCATGACAAATACATCTTCTGCTAATGTCATCCTGGTTAATGTCAAGTTGTCATTACAAAGACATCCCAAACAAATGTAATGACAACTTGTCATGACCAAGACAAGTTCTGGTAATGTCACTTTGATTAATGTCAAGATGTCAACTTTTCATGACAAAAACCGAATGACCCTTAATGACAGAAGTCATAAACGTTTATGACTTGTTTATAATGTTAATGACACGTTCATGACAGTGTCATGTCATAGTTATGACAGTGTCATGTCACGATTATGTCAATACCTTCAAGTAAAGTGGTACCAAATCTTTTTTTTTCTCCAGATTTGAAGTGCAACAGGCTCCAGTGAATGTCAGATTAGCCGGCGCTGAGAATTAATTCACACGCTGCCAAACTATCATCGACGGCAGTCTGTTACATTTACTATATTAAAATACAGCGGGTATCGCACTCGCAGTCAAATTCATTAATTCAACATTGTCACTGTATAGGCTGACTTTCATTTTGACAATCTTCACTTTAAACTTTGATTATGAGAGTAAAGCTCACCGCAGGTAACTGTTAACTTTATTGGAGTAAGTAATGTAAATATGCTGCAAAGGACAGAATTATATTTGTTTTTAAATATGAATGGATCCCTTAATAGCCCTTAGTAGCATGTCCATGTAGCTCCGTGTCTCTGTGTGTTTTCTTTGTCTTTTGTTTACTTTCTTTACTTTAAAACTCTTGGATTACCATTGCACCTTTCTGCAATTTTTTTTCCACACCGCTCCTTTAAACATGCTACAAGCAAACTTTACTGTAAGGGCACAATATTGATCTCTTTCTTTGTATTTATGTAGTATGTGTGCGTGGATGTCATATGTCATATGTCTGTGTGCCTATGTGTATGTATGTTGTGTTATGTATGTGTATAAGCTATTGGACACCTTAATTTCCTTCAGGATAAATTAAGTATCTCTATCTCAAGCTATATACTGTTATTTAATTTGGTTTATTTAGGGTCTCACAGACTGATACATTAACGGGATTAATAACAAGTGTCTCTGAAATATTGACATATTCTGATGTTGATGTTGATAAATGAGTTGTAAAGAAAACGTCAGGATTCATATGCATTTTGTTAATTAGATTCCAGGTCGTTTATATGACCATCTCACATAAAACATGTTGTCCTGCATAACAGTTTTCCTTCTGTGTGAAAGACAGAAGATAAGAGAGGGTCTTACAAAGTGTCCGGAGATAAAAAAAAAAAAAAAAGAATAAAAGGAAGATAGATGTTGAATCAAATGGTCGTCTGCTGATAAAAGCCCACTGTTGAGTGTTGGAACAGTGTGGAGGATCCTCTCTTATCTCTTGATATAACTGCTTTATATGAAAGCTATTTTGGGTGCCATTGTTTTTCAGGAATCTCTAAATTAAGAGCCATTCAGGTTTTTTTTTTATCAACTGTCCAAATTCACTTTAAGCTCACTTTAAAAAACAAGTATTTGGATTAAAGCACGTTTTTCCGGACTGTAGGAACTGTGGCCTTGAGATGATTTTAATATGAAAAATTAGATTTCTACAGTTTAACTTACTATAATGGACTGGAAAGTCTTTTAAGACACACGAAAATTGGGGAAAAGAGGAGGTGAAATATTTTTTTTTTTAAAGAAAAAAAGGCAGAATGGCTTCAGACGTTCCACTTAATGTCCCAGAACCGCGGCGCTGCTTTCTCTGTGGCCGTGCCCGTGACCTCCTCGTGCTGGAGAGGAAGTGAGGTCACTGAGTCTTCTTCCATCGAATGGGCTAGAGATGGGAGACAAAGAGAAAAGGGAAGGATTACAGCCTGAGTTGTATTTGCTTCAGATCGAAAATTAGCACATTGTTACCTTACATTACATTACATTACATTACATATCATTTAGCTGATGCTTTTATCCAAAGCAAATTCCAATTAACCCTTGTGTTGTCTTCCCGTCGACAGTGCAACTTTTTGTTTTCTGCGTCAAAATTGTAACTTTTTTTTATGGCTGCAAAGTCACTACAGAGGTCTGTGTGGATGCAGAGCCAAAGCCAGGAGTGGTGGGACTGCGTTGTGAATAGCTTCACTGAGCCGCATAATTGTGACAAACGTTGATGTAGATTGACGTAAAATCCGCCTTGGTTGTTCACACTGCAGCCGCATTGAATAAAAAAAAAAATCCGACCTGGGTCTGATTCAGGACCACATATGGAAGTGTTCTAAATCTGATTTGAAAAAATCAGAACTGGGCAAGATTTGAGTGTTCACACTACTTCTGAAGAAGACTGACCTGGTCACTTGACAGATCTGATTTGGACCACTTTTGCCTGCAGTCTGAACGTAGCCATATACAGTAAGAGATTCAAATAACTGCACTTCTACAACACTGTCAGACTCACAGTTTAAACCAAAGGATCCATTTCTCAAACTGCGCATGGAATGAAATGACTCTTCTTCTTTTTAATGGTAAGTTACAGTCGTGCGGAGCATTACCGTCACCTATTGTCGTCTGCCAAAAATATTTACCGTCTTCTTTTCCCACTATCTGACTACATTATTGTGGTACTAATTGAAAAAAAAAAACACATGCATAAATTACATTTGTATGGTTCGGCTTTTGCTGTTTCAGGCGCAAGCGCCACATAATTCTCGCCGCCATTTTCACAAGTTTGAAAATACATCGGTGGTCCCGTAGCTTACGCTTCGTAGCAAAGATGGCGGGCGAGTAGTGTCCACGCAGTCCACGCTCAACGTTTTAAACCGTTTTGAGAGCAGCATCCGGGTACTCCTTGTGCTGCATTTGGCC
This sequence comes from Perca fluviatilis, assembly GCF_010015445.1. Classification (NCBI taxonomy): domain Eukaryota; kingdom Metazoa; phylum Chordata; class Actinopteri; order Perciformes; family Percidae; genus Perca; species Perca fluviatilis. The sequence continues at coordinate 34,977,338 of NC_053118.1, forward strand.
ATACTTCATACGCCAGAGTGAACGCACAAGGTACTCAAAAAAGCAAGTGTAAGTACAGAAGTGCTCAATTTGAGACACGCCAATTGTCTTTATTTTATTCCATGCTTTCGTCTTCCTTTTTAAAAGCACTTACTTGGGATGCAGGTGATCAGAGGCTCCTCCCATCGGCCGCCGGGCAGGCACTTGATTACAGGGTTCAGCTTCTGCACGAAGCCCTCCTCGCAGTAGTACCGCACTTTGGTGTTGGTCTCGTAACGCAACCGCTTCTTCCCAAACACCTTAGCGTTGGGAGCTTTGGGGGGCTCGCCACACGATGCTGTTGGATAGACGAAAAAACGGAGAGACAACTTGGCTTCTACGTCCTTACCACCAGCGCTGGTTCAAAAAATTAAGAGCTGAGAAAAAGGTGCAGTTGGAGTGAACTCACAGACGCCCTTCTTGCAGGTGTACGAGAGGTGGTAGTTGCACGGCACGTCGCTCCAGCGGCCGCCGTCGTGCCACACCATCACCGCACAGTCCTCGCCTGACAGGAAGTAGCTGTCAGGCTGCCCTCTGAACCAGTTCTCGTAGAGCTGACGGAGAGAGCACAGGAGAGCAAAACAAAGTCACTGCATTTTATTTAATTTTTTCACTATTTTAATTATTGTGTCCACTTGTATAACCAAGTTCTGTTTTCTTTTTTTATTTATTTTTTTTTATTATTTTTTTTTTCCTTTCACTCATTTATGTTCTCTAGATTTTCAATTATCTTGAAGTATGTTCCATTCTTTTCTACGTATATATTATTTTTTTTTTCTTAAAATCAGAAAAAGATGCATATTTGTTGTGCTGTATTATTTACACCAATGTGTTCCTAATAAAAATTTGAAGAAAAAAAAATACTGCAACGATTAGTTGATCGATAGAAAAATAATCGCCAACTGTTTTGATAATCGATTCATCGTTAAAGTCATTTTTAATGCAAAAATGGCAGAAAATGCAGTTTTCACCCTCTCCATTATGGAGATTTCCATCTCTTTTCTGTTTTATATCATATTAAACAGAATATCTTCAGGTTCTGGACTGACAACACAAGACATTTAAAGACATCACCTTGGACCTTGAGAAACTGGGATGGACATTTCTCACCATTTTCTGACATTCTGACACAATGAAAATACTCGTTAGTCGCAGCCCTAGTCATATGTAGGATCAAACTCAATCATATATAGCTTTTTTTAAGTATTTGATTTTTTCATAACCTGACTTAGATATAGGAAAAAAACTTTAAATATCCTATTCTCTTCTGTGATTGACGACTGACCGACTCTCTGCAGGTCAATGGCCCGGAAGTCTCAAAATTCACCACCCCCACCCAAAGAAGATCTTTTTAATTGGGCTGCACAATACATTGTTTATTTTTATCGGCATCGCAATATCAACTAATGCAATATAGATATCGCGAAAGGTTGCGACATATCGCACTAGACCCTACGGGATTCTTTTGTGTTAGTTGAAAGAAAATATCAGTAGAAAACTGTACTTTCATTGTTTTGTAGTGGGGCCTGTTATTGTCAATTCAATGTTCAATTTGTTCAATAAAAGAATGTTAGAAATGATTTCCTTTTCTTTGTTTTAAATTCAACAAGCGATTTGTTGTATTGTAGAAGAATACTGAAAGCAGCAGAAATACAGAACTGAGTACATTTTAATATCCGTTAATTTATCGTTATAAGTAATATCGTTATCGCGATATTCAACAACGTTATCGCGTATCGCATATTTTCCTCATGCAGCCCTACTTTTTAATCCAGCTTTTAATTTGATGTAGCCTTTGTTTTGGAGTTTTAATCAATCACATTCGTCTTGGGCACTACATGCTGGACGGAGCCATGGTGCCTCTGCAAAATAGCCTCTGGAAGGAACTTGTTTTGGTGGAACGTGTGTACGTTCAAAGGTTGTTTTAGTCGTGCAACAGAAAACTCAGATTGGACAGATAGTCTAGCTAGCTGTCTGGATTTACCCTGCAGAGATCTGAGGAGCAGTTAACCATAGTCCTCACAAATCCACCGGAGGTTAGAACGCCAACACAAAGGAAGTGGAAGGTAACGGACATCCGGCCTAAAATGAGGGACATCCAGCGAAATTTCCAGCAGCACCTGAACAACGTCTTCGATATAGACTAGCACAGTGGTTCTCAAACTTTTTTCAATAATGTACCCCATTTGAATAGCGTTTTTAAGCCAAGTACCCCCTGACCAGCGATAGATTTACCAAACAACAGCCATGTAACTGAAAAACATTTAAATGCTGATGAAAAAATGCAACAAAAACTTGGAAAAAGTCAGTAGACAGAAGGAAGTAAGGCAAGAATAGCTGGAAAATAGTATCAAAAACTTAGAAAACAGCGAGAAAAACTTAGAAGAAGGAAGACAAACTTCGAAAACAGTGACAAAATATTGAAAAAGGCGGAATTGTTTTTTGAAAAAAGCGAACAGACTTGGAGAAAAGAAGAAGACGGACAAAAAAGGAAGGAAGGAAGGCAAAAACAGGTCGAAAGTAGTGACAAAAGTTCGAAAAAAAGCGCTCACGTACCCCGTGCGGTCCTCCAAAGTACCCCTTGGGGTACACGTACCCCCATTTGAGAAACACGGGACTAGCAGATCCCTAAAGCGTTGATCTAAGTGAACAGTGTCCTTCCAGGGTTTTACCGTTTTTTTTTTTCGTTGATGTAGTCCTGCTCCTCGGGGGTCATGACGGAAAGAAGATGTCCGCCACACATGCGGCAGTGCTGCTCCGCCGCCTCCCAGCTCTGCCGCTTGGAAAAGTGATGATAGCAGAAGCTCTGGAACTTCTCCCAGCCGGGCTCACACACCTCCAGGTCTGAACGGGACGGAGACACAACGATTATGAAGTATGAATCAGTAGGAAGTAGGTCTTCCTATACTTGGAGGATTACGTGTCTGTGTGTGTGACAGCGAACCTTTCTGGCACAAGTCTCCTCCGTAACCGGGTAAGCACATGCAGCTCGGTGACTCCCCGTCAACACAAGTGCCTCCGTTCAAACACGGGTTGTCCAGGCAGGAGTCTGCAGCTGTATGAAGATGATGGTACTTATTAACAGAGAACTGTACACTCTATGTACCTAGAGGAGGTTAAATCTGGACAAAGACAAAATGCAACTCACAACTTCCATATTCATTTCTGTTCTAAGACCAGCGGCATGCTACGTTGCTAGCTAAATTAGCCAACTACTTTGCAGGGCTGCACAATTAATCGCAATCGTATCGAAATCGCAATATGGACTAGTGCAATATCCGAATCGCAGGGGGATGCAATATTTGTTAATGGCAAAATATGTGTCAAACCATTCTAAAATAAAGTATTGTGGTGCTGCAGAGACGTCCCGGCCTACAAATCCTATCCTGCGGACTAGGGTTTGGTACAGATCCTCGCACAAATCACGCTATGATCATTTTAATTTCTTTCAATGTTAATCATTTTCAATGAAAATGAGAATAATGATACGAAAATCATCATTCCCTCCAATATCGTGAATCGTATTGCAATATCAGTCAAAATAATTGTAACTAAATATTTTCCTCATATCGTGCAGCCCTACTACTGAGCTGAATGTGTGTGTGTGTGTGTGTGTGTGTGTGTGTGTGTGTGTGTGTGTGTGTGTGTGTGTGTGTGTGTGTGTGTGTGTGTGTGTGTGTACCATTCTAGAAGAAGCTGTCTGGAGATAGCCAATAAACTAACTTTTCACATTACGTGTTTCCTTTGAATCATTTGTCAGGGATCGTGTACTAAAGAATTCATCTTTCAGATTTAGTTTCAAGCTGTTTTCCAATTGAATAGAAGTTATACTATGGCTTATAATTGTTTATTTTTTTTCTGACAACCCCATTTCTTAAATGCATGGGTCCTGCACCGCCACAAACAAGTTCAGAGAGAAACTTTTTACTGCCAGATTTATAACCATTCTCTAACATCTCATTTTCAAATGAAGTTGCCCTAAACAGAGTCACCTGCAGGGGGAGCTGTCACATCAGGTATGGGACCCACTGCTCAGTTAGATAGATAGATAGATAGATAGATAGATAGATAGATAGATAGATAGAGAGATAGAGAGATAGATAGATAGATAGATAGATAGATAGATAGATAGATAGATAGATACTTTATTGATCCCCAAGGGGAAATTCAAGGTCCCAGTAGCTTAGAGACATCACACAAAACATACACATACCTCATAAACAGGATGATAAAATAATAAATCCACATGAATAATATGGACAATAAAATAAAAGATACTAAATAAAAAAATCCACATGAATGTACTGAGGGATTTATAAGCATGGGAGGCTTGCAGTGACAGGGCAGGGACTGACCCTGTGATTCAGTCTGTATGGTAAGGTGCTCTATGAGAGGGGGTGTCACGGTGGTATGGTGCAAATAAGTCCAATAGTGCAAGGCTAAAGTCTAGAGACCAGCATTAAATATGGACAATATAGTAATAAAAAAACTATAGCAGTGCAAGGACAAAGTTTTAAAAAAAAGACAGCATTAAATATAGGCATTATAAGGGCATAAAGTAGACAGTAGGATAGACACAGATCAACAGTCAATATCAATATTAGAGGTTTGATGTAATAGGGTTACAGCCATTGTTCAAGATATTACATGTCCCAGTATGATTGTTAAAACACCTAACCCTAACCCTTTTACTGCCAGATTTATAACCATTCTGTAACATCTAATTTTCAAATGCAGATGCCCTACACAATGGGGTTCAGAGCCTTTTTCCTCCTTCTCTTTTTTCTTTCTCTTTTTTTTTCTTTCAGCATTTTCCCTTCCTTTAAACCCCCCCCCCCCTCCCTCCTTAAAAAAAAATCCCCCCCCCCCAAAAAAAAAAAAAAAAAAACAAACACACCACAAAAAAAAACCCCATATCTCATAAAAAAAAAAAAAAAAAAAAAAAAAAAAAAAAAAAAAAACCCAAAGTATTCTTTTTAATTTTCTATCTGAATTTTTAAAGTTTGTTTTAATTATATTTGCCATTTTATCTGTATTTTCCTTGTTTTAGCTGTAATTGCTCCTGCACACTGCCTGCGTGCCGTGTCCGTTTTTATTTCGCCTCCCATGTTAACAGGTTAGAGCTTGCACACTGCCTGCGTGACACGCATGTCTCAGAAAAGGCATGCGTGCTTTGAAGTAGGAGCGTTTTCAGGCAAAATAGAATACGAAAAGATGTTTATATGTCATTTTGACACAAATACATATTAATAAATGACATTTTGATGTTTGAAAGTCTCTAGGTTTTGACATAAATGCAGATATAAATGTGATTTAAAAAAAATATATATATTTTCGATTTTCAAATATTGCACCTGTCAAAACAGAACAAAATATTCTGTAACCTATTTTGCCGTCAATACTGCCGACGTTGTCTTTTATCAATGGGAAGCATATATGTGTCCAGAAAAGGCTAGCAGCAGCAGCGCCGCATCAGACACGTTTCTGGTGTGCAAAGACACAGAAAACGCCACGCAGCCGCCATGCAGCCAGTGTACAGGGCACGTAAGGTGTCCTTGAGTGCTATGAAATAAAATGTATTATTATTATTATTATTATTATTATTATTATTATTATTATTATTATTACACAGAGTCACCAGCAAAGGCAGCTGTTACATCAGGGGACCCACTGCTCAGTTATTACAAGTTTCCTGTATCAATGTTCAAATTTGTTTAAGATAACAATAAGGTTAGTTTTAGAAATGAATAACACTGGGGCGACCTCTAGCTCACTCAGTAAGAGCGTGCGCCCCATGTAGGCTGAGTCCTTTGCAGCGGCCCGGATTCAATTCCGACCTGTGGCCCTTTGCTGCATGTCATCCTCCATCTCTCTCTTCCCCTTTCCTGTCTATCCACTATCACTATCAAATTAAGGGAAATGCCCCAAAAATGATCTTTAAAAGAAATGAATAACATTGTAAAACACCAAAATGACTCGTGATTTCAATTAAATGAAAGTAGTAACTGATCATTTATTTAACTTGTGAAGAGCGTTGTATGGAACCATCCGTTTTTGTTTTTTTTGACTGTGGTTGAAAGAAACCCAACATTTCTGATATAGAAACTTTTTAAAAATGGGTCAAATTTGACCCGAGGACAACAGGAGGGTTAAGATGTTTTGTCTTTGGACTTTTTGAACTTGAAGAATAGACTCAGTTTTCAAACAATCTAAAAATGGTTGATCAAACCCTTCTTATGTAACACGGCGAGGAGATGCCTGTTGTGAGTTTACTGGGTGTTAATCTCTGAGAATTAATGATGCTAATCTCTCTGCTGTGCTGAGTCAGTTTGAGGTGCTAGATTGCAGCGTGCTGTAAATCTCTCTCCTGATTGGGCATTTTCAGAGACAGCTGTTCCCTCCGCCTTCCAAACAAACTAACACCAGCTGCTTCTGGGGTTTGTGTAACGCGGTTAATAATGTTCCTACTTGCCATTTACCAGAAGTGTAGATTTGTGCACTTTGGTTTAGTGTTCTCTCATTTTAAAGGAACACGCCAACTTATTGGGACTTTAGCTTATTCACCGTATCCCCCAGAGTTAGACAAGTCCATACATACCCTTCTCATCTCTGTGTGTGTTGTAACTCTGTTTGACGCACCCAGCACTAGCCTAGCTTAGCCCAGATCCTGGAGGTAACCGGCTCCATCTAGCCTAGCTTAGCACAGATCCTGGAGGTAACCGGCTCCATCTAGCCTAGCTTAGCACAGATCCTGGAGGTAACCGGCTCCATCTAGCCTAGCTTAGCCCAGATCCTGGAGGTAACCGGCTCCATCTAGCTTAGCTTAGCACAGATCCTGGAGGTAACCGGCTCCATCTAGCCTAGCTTAGCACAGATCCTGGAGGTAACCGGCTCCATCTAGCCTAGCTTAGCACAGATCCTGGAGGTAACCGGCTCCATCTAGCCTAGCTTAGCACAGATCCTGGAGGTAACCGGCTCCATCTAGCCTAGCTTAGCACAGATCCTGGAGGTAACCGGCTCCATATAGCCTACTGCTCCCAATAAGTGACAAAATAACGCTCTGCTACTTTAATCTGACAGCTTTAGTTACTAGTTACTTTAGTTTTAAAATACGTTTGATTATAAATTAAACTACTCAACAATATATATATACAGTTGAAATGATTAGCCAATTTTGACATAAGTAAAGGATCTGAATACTTCTTCAACCCTTCCCTTTTTTTTTTTTTTTTTTTTTTTTTTTTTTTTTTTTTTTTTTTTTTTTTTGCCCCCGGTTTGACAAAGACAAAATGCAATTGTCAACTTATATATTCATTTCTGTTCTAAGAACATCGACATACTAAGTTGCTAGCTAAATTATCAAACTGAGCTGCGTGCGTGTGTCTGTGTGTTTGTGTGTGTGTGTGTGTGTGTGTGTGTGTGTGTGTGTGTGTGTGTGTGTGTGTGTGTGTGTGTGTGTGTGTGTGTGTGTGTGTGTTTGTGTGTGTACCATTCTTGGAGAAAACTGTCTGGAGTGAACTAACTTTTCATATTGCATGTTTCATTTGAATCATTTGTCAGGGATCGTGTACAAAAACATTCATTCATTTCCATAATGTGTGATGACATATATCCGTTTTTTATTCATTTCCCTAAATTATATATTTTTGTGTATGTAATCCAGGGAATCAATCAAACTGTTTTTTACATTTTCATACATTTCTTTAGTGCACTCAAGGGATTTTATTTTTTCATTTTAAGAATGGCTTTTATCTGTTTTTGCAAACAAAATCTTTATATATCCATTAGTAGGAATCTCAGATACTCAAATGATCTATTCAAATAATACTTTTCTAGAAGAAACTTTCTGAAAATAACCAATAAGAGACAGATGTTTCCATACATCTAGCGGCATCATTGCCGAGGATGAACGTTCAACAACAATCCAGGGGCCGCATGGCGGCAAGGACTAAAGGACTAAAGGACTAAAATGACTAGTGTCTCTCCATAACACAACGCAGGATCACACCTGTTACATGTGCAGTACTTCTTTTTTTTACCTGAAATGCCTCCTGGTCCTGCAGCAGAAACTTTGGCAGCCATGGCAAAGTACTCTGGGAAAGCGGGGGGAGCGGTGATTGTCACGTCACTGCCGTCGCTGCTGAGCGTCGGACCGGAGCGTTCCTCCTCATTATCTGGATGCCATGTGCATACTTTAACTGAAGGCTCCTCCGTGCTGGTCTTCCCTGCACCGCCCTCTGATGATCCATGTTCTGTTGAGACAGTTTATTATCATATGTCCACGGTAGGCTTTACTCTACTTTATTGTAGTACTTTTCTTAGTGCCAAGTGCAAAAAGCATTACATTCTACTACATGTTTCCTCCCCATATTAACATTCAATAGAAACAGTGTTTCTGCAGGTTTCAACAAGTCAAATTTAAAACTTTTTAAGGCCTTTTTAAGACCTTCATGAATTAAATTTATTTTAATGAAATGCAGAGTCACAAAAGTAAAGTAAAGTTAATGAAATCATTCAAAGTGAAAAAAAGCGACACAGTCATAATAATCTGTATGTACAGCGAATTATATTTGGACGAGCGAAAGGAAGACCTACAACACCACAGAATAAAAAAAACAAACAAAGGATTTCAGTGAGCATTAGAGGTAAATAAAAAATGTTAAGACTTAAGTACATTCATTCTGCGGTAATTGCGCGTAGTACGATCACAGCTGTTATGCTTTTTCAATCTGTTCTCCTCTCTGTTGTTGTCAGCTGTCATTTCAGTGCAAAAAGTCACAAATCGCATTGTGCCCCTGCACGTCCTGATCATCGGCTGTCTTCGCAGATTCCTCCGCTCCATCGGCCTCAGACGCAATTACAAATCTATCTGTAGAGTCTAGGCGCCAAAGACTTTCTACCAAGACTTAAATATCACACCAACTCTTATTAGTCTTGATCAACGGAAGTGCATTTCCAGGGCAATTGCATCGCACAGGATGTCCCTCCCCTTCCTCTCTCTGGGTTTTGCGTTCTCAAAATCCCTTTGCCTCAGAAAACAACAACAAACTTCGAGCTAGCGAGCTACACGCTGAAAATGTCACGTTTTGAAGAACATTTGGATGGTGCAACAAGACAGGCCTGCTTGGTTCTTTTTGGGAATGATTGTAAAGATTTACAAAGAATATGTTTAGGGCGTTTCCTCTCTAACTGGGACGTTTTGGGAGCGATTGGTGGGATTGCCGTGGACGAAGTACACACGGAGATACACTGGTAAGAGCCAATAAGGTTTAACCATGGATCCAGCTCACGTTACTGTATTGTCTGAACAATAAACTTCATTTAATATTGTATGTGGCGTTTTCTCTTGCAGGGTGCAAATGTTCCACAAGAACAAGTTCCTCCCCGAGACTATTTAGCTGAGCCACCGTCGTTGCGTCCGGAGCTTAGCGCCACCCAAGATAATTGTGATTGGTTCAAAGAAATGCAAACAACCCAGAATGCATATGTGGTGTAGCCAATGCAACACTAGTTAGAATAAACATTCATCTTCATTCACTTTTTTCTCCTGATTGAACTCTTCTTAGTTTTGATTGAGAAGTGGATTAAACTGCAGTGGTTTCAGACATTTTGATACTTTTTATTGCCACCGCGATGGATTAACCTTTCGATCCTCCACTGAAGAGTAAGCTACAAACTTTTCAGAAACACATTTGAAGCCTATAGGGTGAGGGTTTGGCGGACTATTCCTTTACAGGTCCCATGGCAAGAAAATGTCACTTTATGAGGTTTTTTAACATTAATATGCGTTCCCCCAGCCTGCCTATGGTCCCCCAATGGCTAGAAATGTAAAACCGAGCCCTGGGTATCCTGCTCTGCCTTTGAGAAAATGAAAGCTCAGATGGGCCGATCTGGAATCTTCTCCTTATGAGGTCATAAGGAGCAAGGTTACCTCCCCTTTCTCTGCTTTGCCCGCCCAGAGAGTTTGGCCCGCCCATGAGAGAGAGAGAGAGACATCATGGCTTTCAAACGAGCAAAGTTTGAATACTTCAAACTTTGCGTGGCCGTGTGGTCACGGCCACACTCCCACCCTCCACCTTGCCCCCCCCTCTCTCCTCCTCAATAGCTACAGATACAGAAATGGTACATCCTAAGGAAAGCTCATTGTGGCTTTAGTGGCTGTAATTCTGCACCAAGGTTGAATTTTGGGAAAGAGACTTCAGATACAGTATTAGGGGACCACTGAGGTCTATATAAAAGAGACTTCAGATACAGTATTAGGGGACCACTGAGGTCTATATAAAAGAGACTACAGATACAGTATTAGGGGACCACTAAGGTCTATATAAAAGCATCCAAAGAGCACCATGTCATGGGACCTTTAAACTCACCAGTGATGCCGCTGGTGGGGATCTCAGTCACGACTTCTGGCTCCTTAGAGACGTCTTCAAATCCATCAGCCACAGGAGGCTCTGCGCTGTACTCCAGTTCGGAGCGAGACTCCTGCGCTGTGGAGGACGAAGAAGAAGCCTCTGGTTCCCAGCCCCTCCCATGAGGGATCAGCGTGATTTTTACATCTGCTGGATGAGGTGCATCAGTGGCATCCTCGCGGTCCGGTCCCGCAGACGTGTGGTACGTTGACAGAGTCGGATTTGTCAGCTCTGCGCTTCCTCCTGACGATTCAAACGATCCCTCTCCGGAATCTAGTTCCCTCCCCTCCGGATCGCTGTCTGTGATATTTGGGGTTTTGTTGGAGAATACCTCTGGGCTTTCTCCTAATACCTCCCGTTCGAGTTTGTCCTGGATGTCGACCAGAGGTCCAGCCCCAGATGGAGTGTTGCTTTCGGGTATGAAGGTTATAATCTCTGGGGAGCTGGCTTCAGTGGCATCCTCGCTGTCCGTTCCCGCAGACCTGTGGTCCGTTGACAGAGTCGGATTTGTCAGCTCTGCGCTTCCTCCTGACGATTCGCCCAATCCCTCTCTTGAACCTTGCTCCCTCCCCTCCGGATCACTGTCTGTGATATTTGGGGTTTTGTTGAAGAATACCTCTGGGCTTTCTCCTAATACCTCCCTTTCGAGTTTGTCCTGGATCTCGACCAGAGGATCGGCCCCAGATGGAGTGTCGCTTTTGGGTATGAAGGTTGTAATCTCTGGGGCACTGGCTTCAACCTCCACAGAAGGAAGGGACGGGGTTACAGACGCAGGCGATGTCAAAAAGGTGACGGGATCACTGTTCAGGACCGGGGCGTTTACACTGGAGTCCTCTGTGACTGCGAAGGCCTCTGCTGTCGGGGTTTCTGCAGGGTCAACGTGTCCGCTGTGGTCGGTTGGATCGTCTGAAACGGTCTCCTGTGAAGTGCTGCTGGAGTCCTCATCATCGTGCCGGACCGGGGGGGACGTCTCCACGGCTACACCTGAGGGCTCTGCGATGTGATCATAACCTGCCAAGGAAAAGGGATCATCAAAAGCAGTTTTTGCTTGACATAAAGATGAATCGCTTATCAAAATAACTGCATTTTAAGATTAATCGACTAACACTTTTTAGTATAGTAATGATTGAGAAGTGATGCAGTGATTTCAGAAGGTCTATAGACATTTGATACTTTTTTATTTCCACTGTGATCGATTAACCTTTGATCCAAAGTCTGAAGTTTAAGATAGCTCTAATGCAACTTAGTTTGACAATGAAAAACTACAGCAGGAAACAAAAACAAAGATCCTAGCTGTGTTCCAAACCGTTCCGTCATTCACTCACTCACTCTTCCCTATATAATGTTTATGAAATAGTGAACTATATAGGGAACGACCAAACTAGATTTCGGCCACTACACTGAAAGTATCTTTAGTGAATGAAATTAACCTCGGAGAATTCGAGCACCACTACAAAATGGGGAACACACTGGGTGCCTGGGTAGCTCACCTGGTAGAGCGTGCGCCCATATAAAGAGGCTCGGCCCTCAACGCAGCAGCCGCGGGTTCGTTTCCGACCTGCCACCCTTTTCTGCGTGTCATTCCCCCTCCCTCTCTCTCCCCTTGCAAGTCTAAGCTGTCCTGTCAAAAATAAAGGCCTAAAACACAGCTAATGTGAATAATACAAGTGACAATGAAATAGGTTTTATATAGAAATTTACTTTACTTTAAAGTGCTCATATTATGCTTTTTGGCTTTTTCCCTTTCCTTCATTGTGTTATATATCTTTTTTGTTCACGTTATAGGTTTACAAAGTGAAAAAGCCCACAGTCCCCCCCAAAGACTTACCATCTCCAACAGAAAACACTGTTCACAAACTGCTCCAAACAGCTCTATTGTAGTCCAGCCTTTACTTCAGAGACAAACATGGTCACTTTGTAACACACGTTATAATGCTCGCATAGCTGCTAGCGTGGCACACCCTCATGCTCAAATATTTGACAATTTTATTGTCACGTGGAAATTCAATTTCATTGGTTGTTGGCTGGGGAGGTTGGTGGCTTATCTGCGTCACAGAGCTCCCAAAGAGGAAGTAAAGCAGAGGAATGGAGGCTCAGAGGGAACATGTGTAGGTGGAGACAGCCTCGCAAATAAACGATCAATCGAGTGGCAACGCAGTTGGACGGCGCGGCGACTGATGAGTGAATGAAGAGCGAGTTGTAGGGCTGGGTATCATTCAAAAATATTCAATTCCGATACCGAGACCAATAGCGTGACTTAGATACCGATTCCTAACTGAGAATTCGTTGATACCAATTTTATAAAACAAAAAGAAATTACAACATTACACATTATGGCACAAATCATTTTATTTATCTTTCAGCTCCTACTTATTGAGCCCCGTCTCTCTGTGTAACGTAGAGTTTTTCCTGCGTGGTCTCTACGACGTGTAACGTTAGACAGCCAATCACCAGCATTATTAGATCTTGGTAGGAGCATGCTGCGTGGTTATTGGCTCACTGATGATGATGAGATTTACTCCTTTATTGTATTGAAATTGGGTATTGAATGATGAGGTATTTTTCGATACTCGATACTTTAGAGCACACGTGTCAAATTCAAAGCCCGCGGGCCAAATCCGGCCCCTTGCTAATTTTGATATATACATTTAGGTTCACAATACGTTCACACACGACATTTTTGACGCTTTTGACATTTTTTTGCCAACCAAACTGTAAGTGAGAAGGCTATATGAGACATGCAATAATTCAGTCAAAGATATTTGACTTTTCCCATGACATAAAAGCAATAAACTCTATGTCTGGCCCTTGATGTGATTCTCACTTTCTAGTGTGGCTCTTAAGGAAATTGAGTTTGACACCCCTGCTTTAGAGGCAATTCGGTCGGTGCCTAAAAAGTATTGAATTTATTGAACCCAGTTATCCTTATCTCCCATCTGGCGGTCTGGCGTTAGCTCCTGTAGTTTTTTAAATGCACAAGTGAATCCGAGCTCTGGTATAATCCTAGACGTAATGAGAGTAATCAAATTTCTACAGGGTTGGTTATGCCGTGACATTACGTATTAACTTGTACTGCAACTTTTCAATATTCTATCAAGATCTCCATGCTATACCCTCACAGGGTCACTAACAATTGAGGAACCTCTAAAATACCATAGACTCATTTTGTGACAATGTATATCTTTGATATTCCCTGTAATACTCACCTAAACCAGACCTAGGGGCCAGTTCAGAGGGGGCAGAGGTGTCCATGCCAACCAAACTTTGAGTCACTGGCGTTTGTGTTGCCTCATCTAGAAGAGGGTTTACACTCTCCTCTCCAGACTCCTCTTCTGCCTGATGGTTCTCAGGCGTACTGTGATCAAAAGACGGCAGCAGCGGGGCGGTCGAGTAAACACCCGTTTCCTCGGTGTGGGGTGAAAACGTCGCCGCTGATATCTCCTCGGCAGAACCAGCGCTGGCCTCTTCTGGCTGCCCAGAGACCTCGTAGGATGTGCTCGAGTAGACGTGCTGGGCTTCAGAAGTGAGATCCAGGTGAGCATCTGTAGTGTGGTCCTCTTGTAGAACAGGAAGGTCGCCCTCCTGAGGAACTTCCGGAGAGCTGCTGAGGAGCTCGCTTGCATCAGCTCCAGATGTTGTATTAACAGCTGTCTCTCCGAGGCTTTCAGTCACAGAAATATGATGCTCTGAGGGCTCTGCGCTCGCTGGAATTGAATCATTTGCGGGTGAAGTGGAGTCTTCATCGACTGTTACCCCACCATCTGCCTTTGGAGAAGTTGTTGGAAACGTGTGAGACTCGTCATGATCTGCGTCTGGGTTGTCGCCGTCTTGGACAGACTCACGAATGTCTACCGTGAATGGTTGCTTGTCATAACTCAATGTGACGGCCTGAGCCTCCATGTGGCTCTGCTGTACAGGATTGGCCGTGCGGGGACGTTGGACCTCTTCGCCCTCCTTTGCCGTCGCCTCGCCCCGCCCAAACTCCTCCTCCGCAGGATTAGTTAAGAAAACAATGTCCTGGCCAATGTTCTCTGGTTTAGTGGCGAGGAAATCCTGAGGAGATTCTGTGTAAGCGCCGTTATTGCCTGGAATAAAGAGCACAATTACAAAATGTTATTCATATTGTCCAGAATTTAATTAGACCAATTCTTAATCCTAATGCCACTTATAAGGGAAAAACTTGGCTGCGAGTGTAGAGAAGAAAGCTCATTTGCAGGAAAGAAAGAAGAAAAGCCATTTGTGATCTTCATCATAGAGTTAACAAGCGGGCACCTTTAACAGACTTGAAGCCTGAGATGAAGGATTTTTGGGTGACGTGAGCCCGTGATTCTCGCTTAATCTTGTGATATTGCGAGAATCCAGCTGCTGTGCAAAGTAACAACTGTCAAGTATTACGCAAGACAAAAGATTTGGAAAAAGTACAAAAATAAAGAAGAAAATTGTGCGTGCCAGAACTATGTTTGTTCTTCTTTTCCCTAAGATTTATCTTGGGGGTTGACCCCTTGGAGGGGTATGTGAAAAAAGCATTAGAGTTCTGTGTTTAAAGTCAATTAAACTCAAATACATTTTTCACAAGTGGAACTAATCCTTTCGTAGAGGGGCCCTGATCATTAGGATGCCGAAAGTAAACCAGGACACTTCATCAAATGCAAGATCGTTCTCCTACTTTTGAGGCAGTAGACATCGTGTCGAGTGTGAACCTCGGGGAAGCCCGTCTGGTTGCTGTAGCGATAGACAGTTCGGACCCCGGGTTCGCCGCCTCCACAGCGCTCTCTGGGGGTGACGATGGGGTAGCGCACGCTCCCGTCTGCCAGCCAGCCCGGACTGCAGAGGTTCAGTCCGTCGCTCCAGGCTGCGTACAGCTGAGCCGTGGTGACCAGCTCGGCGCCGTGGCTCAGACAGTAGGCCTTGGCCTCCGAGAAGTTGAAGCGCTGGAGGGCGGAGCCATGGAACACCTCACCTTTACACAAGGAGACAGGTGTCAAGTTCTGATCAGGATCTTTTGCCTCTTAGTTTGCTGAGGTTATTGTGCTGATCAGGTTAGCAATCCAAATCAAGACTCAAGCATGGGTTTAGCACTTTAAAGGTAGGCCTGTAACAATTATTACATAATTGTCTAATCGCAATATTTTTTGAGTAATTGTCGTTTCTTTGTTTAACTGCAATCAAGGGCTTAACTTTGAGTTTAACATTGGGGGGGGGTTTGAGATCTCCACTTTTGAGCAAAATTTAAATTTTAAGCGTCAAACACTTAATTTTCTGCATTCTGGTAAATATTTCTGCAACAATTTGTGCCTTTTCTGAATCAATTCATGGTGCCAATGTCTCTTTATGTAAAGTAAATTAAAATAGTATTTTGTTTTTTTTGGGGCGGTGCACTGGCCAGTTTTGATTATGGGAGGGGGGGGTAAATTACACCTATGACCGCAATTAATTGCTAATATTAGCTAAGGTCATAAGGGGTATGGATGTTCATGGTAATTGTCAATTTTATGTTCATTTAAGAAAAGAAATATAATGTTTTATGATAATAAAGAGGCGTGGTTTACTTCATAGGCTGTGTACTTGTGTTAGTACGTTATCAGGGTCACATGACAGTGATATCCTAACCAACAGTTGTCGCCTGGAACTTTTATTTGTTTGAAAAAGTAATAAATAAATACATATTTTTAAATGTGACTGAAAGAGACAATTGTATTAATTGTCATTATTTCTGAGACAATGAATTCTACAGCAACTTGGAATTTGGAATTGTTACAGCTCTATTTAAAGGTACCATATTTTGGGTTTCTACTAGAACATGTTTCCTGGAGCTAAAAAAATGTATTGATTAGGTGTCAACCATTAAATTAATCGCCAACTATTTTGATAATCAGCTAATCAGTTTGAGTCCTTTTTTGGTTCTCTTCTGATTCCAGCTTTGTTAAATGTGAATATTGTTCAAGTTTCTTCTCTTCTCTCTGACGTTAAACTGAATATCTTTGAGTATAGATCAAACAAAAACAACTGATTAATTGAGAAAATAATCGACAGATTCATCTTTATTTAAATCATGTTGCATGTACCAATTGTACCAACAACAAAAAAAAATCCTTTTCTATACTGCAGTACTGAGTCTCATAAGGTTTGGGTGCAGCCCCCTACGACGAATGAATGTAACTAAGACTTTTCTCAGATCTAATGACTGTAGTCGGTCCCCAGTGGACTTCTTTAGCCACTTTGAGTGTTATTTATATCTTCTTTAGCTTTTCCAATGTTTTATACAGATATGGTAATAATAATAATAATAATAATAATAATAATAATAATAATAATAATAATAATAATAATAATAATAACAATAATAATAACAATGGTCCCAAATTATGCAAAATTGCATTTTGTTATTGAAAAATGTAACATTTTCTTGAGGGAGGACCCCTAAACCCTTTCGCCAAATATGTGCAACTAAGTCTTCCACAAACCTCAGGAAAACACTGCTTTTGTTTGTCTTACCATCGATATTCTCCACGTAGCAGTAGACATCATACAGCTCATCAGGCTCTAACAGGCCATAGTTTCTCACTCCCGGCAATCCATCCATGTCCCCAAAACAGCCCTCTCTTGGCATCTGGATGGGATATCTGTGGAGGGAAATGTCGCACTGAAACACCAAGTACCTCTGCTTTTCGTGATGGCAGCACTCTAAACATCACGCTTCTCTGAGTGAGTGTGCTCTGATGTCCAGAGCGTATTACATGTTAGCAGGCTGAGCAGGCTTATTATAGTAAACTTAGAGGACAAATCTGGCGCAAAATGAACCTAGGTGTTAATAACACATTCTCTGGGATATAAGCGTTCTCTGGGATTTGTTTTCATGCTAATCGAATGTTACCAGTTTTAGCGCAAACCGCTAATTAGCTTATAACGCTAGTCGTCGGGGCAGAGGGTAAAGTAAAAAGAAATCTCTATTTCTGCACCACTAACAAGGCTCAAAATAGCACCACACTTCCACGGTAGCACAATGAGGGTCCCTACATGTAAACTGAAGCATTGAGAACTGTGTAATTGTACAGACAGTTTATTAAAAACATAGTTTAGACTGTACCGTTCACGTATACAGGCAGGCGCCATCTTGGGAAAGCAGTCATGACCAGTCGAACAACGAACGCCGTGCAACCAGTAACCAGTAACATAGCTCAAGCACAGCGTTCGTGGTTCGACTGGTACTGTATTTCTAAACTATCTATTTGGACGTTGTTTACTTCATTAATGTGTTTACTGTGTTATTGGACTGAGGATGGGAGTAGGATTCGGTATTCGGTTTTGGATTCGGCAGAATCTTAACCAGTGGATTCGGTATTCGGCCGAACCCCAAAAATCTGTATTCAGTGCATCACTACTGCAAACTGACAAACCTGCACACTGGGTGCTCCCCGAGCCACAAGGACAGCAATGTGTCAGTGTGGCAATGTAGTGTTGTTGTTTTTGTCGGGCTGAATGAAGGGTTTGGGCTGTTGCCAAATGTACACTGAACATCTGAGTGCCCACAAATCTGGATCTAGATAACACAAAATGCTGAATTTTTTCCATCCAAGAGGCCACTCGATCCAGTAAATGACGTGTCAAGTTTGACATCGGGCGCCACTGGCGGTTCTACATTGAATTACACCCAGGGCAAGACCCCCTTCGAGCTCAGGTATGACTTGATCAACTTAAGTTTTGAAAAGCTCCTCTCTGTTGGCGCCACAGTGACTGGCAGAGTAAGTGCAATCTTGAGAGCAAAAGTTGGGGTAGATGCCCCGCTACTGTCGGGCGCTCACCTCACTGAGCGGTCTGAGAGCCAGCCGGCGTCACACTGCTCGTATCCGCTGTGGTAGGCAGCCTGGAGCTGCTCCGGAGTGGCAATCTGAGCCCCGATCTCCTTGCAGGCCTCTCGGGCTCGCTCAAAGGTGAAGGCGTAGCGGCTGGATGCATCACGATAATGAAAAACCACCCCTGTAAAAAAAAAAAACAGCTTTATGGATTCTGTCGTGTTTTATGTGATCATTCTGCAAAGGAGCATTAGAGGCAGGGTAATCTATACCCTTCCTTTTTTGAGTTTTTTCCTACACTTTTTCAGTGTTTTTGTCGCTTTTCTCAATGCATGCTGACAAGTCCCGGGACCTCCCTAGATGTTTGGAGATCTCAACCCCCAATGTTGAACTGAAAGTTACGCCCTTGGGTAGAGGCATTGTGAATCATGGCCGAAAAAAGGAAATATGTCGTGCTGCTTGTTTTTATTTAATTCAAACCATATCTACCTCACCTTTGACTTTGACCTGAGCCACGTCGTCGGCGTCCTCCAGGCCCTGCTGCACCTCGCAGCGGTAGAAGCCGGTGTCGTTCTGCCTCAGGCTATCCAGCCGCAGCGTGAGGTCGGCGGGGGACGAGGCGTAATGGAGCAGCGAGGCTCGGTCCTTGTAAGCCTCGCTGACTCGCACCCTGTCGCCGCGCGCCACCAGGATCTCCGCCTCCCGGCCGTGAGTCAGCACGCTCCATTTGACCCGCGGGAGGGACAGCACGGCGTGGCGGCCGTTGGTGGAGGGGGAAGGCGGCGGGTGCGCCAGAGACACCAGGCAGGGTAACGTCAAAGAGCCGCCCAGCACAGCGGCCACAGGCGGGGCGGCAGGGATGGTCACCTGGAGGAGCTTCGAGTCATCTGAGGAGAAGCAAGCTTTAAAGTAATACAGTAGGTGACATTTTGAGAAATATACTTTTTCTTGTCCAGGTAAGAGCAGCAGCCAGGAGACAGCATAGCATCAAGACAACTGTCCTTAGACCAGGGGTGTCAAACTCAACTTCACTAAGGGCCAGACTGCGAAATGAGAATCACATCAAGGGCCAGACATGTTGAGTTTACTGACATGCTTTTATTTAAGAGGGAAAAGTCAAATATTTGTGACTGTATTATTGCATGTTCTCACTTACAGTGTGAGCCTCATAAAGCCCCAAAAAAGCCGGCCAAAAAGCTCCTTAACCATCATAGAAAAAAGCAACAAAGCCATTGAAAAAAGTGCCAAAAAAGAGGAAAAAAGCAACAAAAACACTGGAAAAAGCAAAAAAGATGTTTAGAATAGCTGGAAAAAGCGTCAAAACTGTCGGAAAAAAGCGTCCAGTGGCAAAAAACGTTAAAGAAAGCGTCAGAAACGTCGAAAAAGCTCATAAAGCATTGAAGAAAAGCACCAAAAGAACATCGGAAAAGGCGTCAAAAACGTCGAAAAACAACAACAAAAGTTCTGGAAAAAAGGGATAAAAACTTCAGGAAAAAAAACGACAAAAAATATATGGATCAAAGTTTATTGTGAACCTCTATTGATATGCTTGCTGGATCAAATTCTGCGAGGGGCCTGATTTGGCCCTCGGGCCTTGAGTGTGCCTTAGACCCTTGATTTGGACAAGGAAATCTCCCCCCCAAAAAATGGTCTCTCTCCATGGGACCTTATCTCATAAAAAATTAGAATGGGGAGAGCCAGTGAATAACAGACTATGAGAGACATTCATTCATTACACATATGGTGTTTGTCAATTTAAACAATTTACTTTTGCAAGTGAAGAAAGTCTCAGTTCGTCGTTTGGTCTATAACCATGGATGTATAAAATAAATAAACCTGGGCGCCTGGTTAGCTCAGTTGGTAGAGCGGGCGCCCATATATGGAGGTTTACTCCTTGACTCAGCGGTCGCCGATTCAACTCCAACCTAAATAAACCTGGATACAGGGTTCGAGGCAGCGCTATGAGAGTTGCTCAGTTGCGTATAAAGCCAGAAAAGTTCAACTTCCTCCTATAAAATTACCAGGATGATAATAATGTGCGGTCCATAGAGCAGCGGCGTTGCCGGCCAAGCCGCTAACTTGAATGGGGATGAAATGATTTAATCGTACGTCTCTTCTAGACTTTCCAAAGGTTATCGGACCGAATGGATCAAATTCTGATAGAGAAACGAGTCATTTCGCTGAGGTTGTGACGCTCGGAAATATGTATCCACTGATTCAGCCATGTAAGTCTATGGGGGGAAAGTACTTTTGGGTCAGAGGGCATCACGTGACGGAGACAGAAGTTATGTCAAATTGGTTTCAAAGCTTGCCGCACTTCCAGGGGGCCCGTGTGAAACCGCTTAATGAACTACATATTTCATCTCGCACAGTATACAGTATTTGTATGTCACCTAACTCGCTGTTCGGCTTGCTCGCTAGCTAGCTACCTTTGCTCTGTTCCAACACATGTAATGTTACTTGATGTGTCACTGAGGTATGTGTTTCCTCATCTAGAAGATCCAGCGTCTTCTTATCACCCGAAAAAAGCGAAACAACGAGCAAGACCCGTCGCTGGTGTTAATAACGTTACATCCCGGTACGAAACACAGAGACATCGTAGCTTCAGAGAGACGTCCCTTAGAGACCTTTTGGCGTGAATAGTCTTTCTAATTACGTATTATCACAGTCTTATATTTCAGCACTTTTAAGACAAACTGAGGCTTTCTTCACTTAGAGTAACACCCTAAGTGTATTTCATAGCTCAATTCAAACCGGATCAAACTATTATCTGTCTCCCACCGTCTTCTGAAAACGATCTCTCTGTCACGCTCACAGGAAACCATTTCTACCCTCATCTCCCTGAAATATAAAGTTCCTGTTACAGTTTTGCAGCACAACCCTGTATGCAGTTATCAGAGACGCAGCCGTGACATTTAATACCAGGGTTGGACTACGGGCCAAAAACGGATTGGACAGAGGTGACTGATTACTCACAGTGTAGCTGTAGGTGCATTTTGCTGCCTCACAGCACAAAATGACATTTTATATATCTCCAGGAAGTTTGTAGGGTTCTTATCAGAGACCTCTGCCAGCAGGATATCTTGGCCACGTTGTTGCACATCTTGCCGGTCGCCAACAGACGTCGAGGATTTAAAGTTCTCGCACATTTACTTCGGAAAACGCTGCGTTTCCCCAAACCCTTTTGCTCTGCATGCCACACGTTTTCACAAGCAAACAAGCCAATACGCTCAATACAGCACAACTAAAGGCAAAGACCTTCAGCTGTATCAGTCTGATTTCCTGCTGTGACATGCGGGCGCCCTTGAAAACGGCCTCAAGAGAGCGCGTGTCAGCCAAAACAATGAACGACAGGAAATGATTAAACAGCACCCGGCTGCCCTTAAAAGTCAGAGGTCACGTACAATTTAATGGAGCGGTGGATGTCAGTGGTGAAAGACAGAGGGTGGGGTGGGGGCTGGGGGGTGGGGGGTACCTGACTCCTGGTGGTGGGTAGAGGACGACGGCCGGACGAGGAGACAGATGGCGCACAGCAGCACAGGCAGGGACACTTCCAGTCTGTGGGTGAAAGAGAAGAAGGGAGGGAGGGGGGGACAGTGTTTGAACGTCAATATCACAAAAACCTCTGGACTGCAGAGTAGTGTTGGTGCCTACAATAGCTGACATTTTATTTAGGTCAAATGACTAAAAAAGAGTAAAAAATAATCTACGAAGGCCTCATACGGTGGTAAAACAATACATGGTGTCGAAATCTGTGCACACAGATTAATTAACTTAAAGGTCCCATGACATGGTGCTCTTTGGATGCTTTTATATAGACCTTAGTGGTCCACTAATACTGTATCTGAAGTCTCTTTTATATAGACCTTAGTGGTCCCCTAATACTGTATCTAAAGTCTCTTTTATATAGGCCTTAGTGGTCCCCTAATACTGTATCTGAAGTCTCTTTTATATAGACCTTAGTGGTCCCCTAAAACTATATCTGAAGTCTCTTTTATATAGACCTTAGTGGTCCCCTAATACTGTATCTGAAGTCTCTTTCCCGAAATTCAGCCTTGGTGCAGAATTACAGCCACTAGAGCCAGTCCCACAATGAGCTTTCCTTAGGATGTGCTATTTCTGTGTCTTTAGCTATTGAGGAGGAGAGAGGGGGGGGCAAGGTGGAGGGTGGGGGTGTGGCCGTGACCAACTGCCATTTGAAAGCCATGATGTCTCTCTCTCTCTCATGGGTGGGCCAAATTCTCTGGGCGGGCAAAGCAGAGAAAGAGGAGGTAACTTTTCCCCTTGTGACCTCATAAGGAGCAAAATTCCAGATCGGCCCATCGGTGCTTTCATTTTCTCAAAGGCGGAGCAGGATACCCAGGGCTCGGTTTACACCTATCACCATTTCTAGCCACTGGGGGACCATAGGCAGGTTGGGGGAACGCATATTAATGTTAAAAAAAACTCATAAAGTGAAACTGTCATGCCATGGGACCTTTAAACAGTTTTTCTCCCATCCCGGAATGCTGTGTGGACCAGCCAGACCACAGCACTGTGGAGGAAGGTCTGGCAAAGCGAGACCAGTATGGTAGCAAACGCTCGGTGGAGCTGCGGTTGTCCAAGTCCCGCAATCACAAGTCAATCCCAGCTGTCAATTTTACCCCGTTTTTATAGGATCGCATAACTAATAGTGTGGTTGTATGAGCTACTTCTCCACAGTCAGTGTGTCAGCTACAGTAGATGGTGGGCGACACGTCCCCAGTTTGGAGAAGCAGGCAGGAGTACCGACACGGAAGCTAAGCTATTTCCTGCTGTGGACGGGGGCAGCAGCTAAACGCATTTTAGACACCTCAAAACAGTTTAATTTGTTAAAGTGGATGCTTTATTTCGAATATTTTCAGCGCTTTACCTTGCTGTCAGACGGCCCTTTACGATGGGGAACTGAAGCCGCTATCTCTGCTCTCTTCAAAGCCACCAGACTCCTTTGACAAAAACAGCAATTTTACTTTGCAGAACACGGGAGTTGCTGCTCTACCGCTGCCTCCATCGGTTAGTTCGTTTGTGTCATTGTGCGACTTTGGTGATTTCAAACTAACCCTTTAAAACTCCAAATACTGTATATCCATATTTAGACCAGTTTAGTACCAAAGAAGAGAATTCAAGACAAAAACCCACACTGACTTAATATTTTGAGCCATTCATCAAACTCTGAGCAGAAAGGAGGCCGACTGTCATCAAAATGATAAACTGTGAATGTAGTAAACGCAGTGAGCCGATATCAGCAGAATCCCTGTAGCAAAACGGATCGGATGATGAAGTTCTCCATCATGTTGACCGCTGTGAATACCAATTAATCATCCTTTCATAGTGATTTACAGACAGGAGGGATTGCTTTAGATCGGGGTTATTTATTTCCATTGTTGTAGACAACTCTTGGGTCTGTTTGTCTCCAGGATGAAAGCTTCTATCTGGCTTTATTAGTTGTTGAAATAACTATTGTATAATCACATTTATGTCTTACTTTTTGTAGTCTGACTCATGTTGTTTGTCTGTAACTCACTGTTGTTGCTGACTATCTTTACACATATAATATCTCCTTTTTTTTAAAAAAAGGTTAAGTAAATGAATAAAACCATTGTGACAGAGATTTGTCTGTTGCTTCAAATAACCCAATGGTTTTGCAGGTTGAAATGAATGCAGATCAACCAATAATTCAAATCAATAATCAAAATAATAACACCAGTTCATCCACAGCTTGCAGTTGTACATGCTGAGACTTTGAAAGTAGCATTGAGCTCGGGAAACGTTTCGTGGCCTCTGGTTGGTGCCTTTGGCAACCACCTGTTCAATATTTGTGTTATATATACACACACACTACCGGTCAAAAGTTTGGGGTCACTTAGAAATTTCCATTCCACTCCATTAAAGACAGAATACGAGCTGAGATCAGTTGCATTGTTTTTTTTAAGCAGGGCAGCAGTTTTCAGATTACATTATGTGCTTTTTTGCGAAAGGGTTCTCCAATGTTTTCTCAGTTTGCCTTTTAAAATGATATCAGATTAGTAAACAGAATGGGCCTTTGGAACATTGGATGGATGGTTGCTGATAATTGGCAATGTAGATATTGCATTAAAGATCACCCACTTCTTTCTACAATAGTCAAGAAACCCTTTTGCAATTATGTAAGCACATAATGTAATCTGAAAACTGCTGCCCTGGTTAAAAAAACAATGCAACTGATCTCAGCTGGTATTCTATCTGTAATGGAGTGGAATGGACATTTCTAAGTGACCCCAAACTTTTGACCAGTAGAGTGTGTATATATATATATATACAAATAAAAACTTACAAAACTGGAAAATCTTATTTCAAAAGAAGTCAATATTATATTTGGTTGTCTCCGTAAAGTTTAAACAGTTTGTTTTGTCGCTCAACATTTCTGTTGTGCGAACGCTTTCCACACGCAAGTTTGCCATGAAACAATACAGGCAGCGGTGCTAATATGGTACCGGTGCCCGGTATCGAACGGAATAGCAACGCAGATTTCGGTGCCTCATTACGGTGCTACTTAAATGTCTGCGCTGCTCTCAGATGCTCTGAAACAGACGTTAAAGGCAACAGAAACATCGCTGCATGCCACGCTAGTAAACTAATAACACGTTACACTTGGCAGCAAGTAACGTTAGCCTACCGTTAGCTACAGTAGTAACTGGATTAAACACGGTTAAAATGCTGACAGCTAAACGGTGTAAAAGTTTGACTGTATTTCTGTAGAGGATTCCAAAAGCGGGACGTACAACCGTCTGCCGCTAAAGCTATGAGCTAAAAGACACAAACTAGCACTATGGCTACTGCTGTTGTCTGAAAAACAACACAGACAGACGGGACTAAAGGTTGCGTTTACTTGAAACTGGTAAACCTTGTGTTGCATTCAAAGTTATTGTAAAATATCCTTTTCTCATCTGTTTTTGTCGTTTAACAGCAATTTACTGGTGAAAGAAGTTATTATTGTTAAAAGTTATTGTTATTACATTTTTAATAATCATTTAAATCCCCCCCCCCCTTTTTTTGTGCTGACCTGAAAATGGATCTGATCTGTGACTAAAACCGTGATCCAAACCATGAGTTTTGTGATCCGTTGCACCCCTATTTGAGAGGCATGGGAAATGATATTGCAAGCCATTCTCTCATTGTTTCATTATTAAAATGTGTGGTATAGTTACATAAGAAATTAACTGATCCAAATACAGGCAGTTTAAAACATGGCAACCGTACTGTCAATTTTGGCAACCAAAAGCTGATGCCACTTTAAAAAGATAGTGTTGAGCCCTGATTGAGTATCTAACTATTTGATACATAAAAACATGATTGTGTGTGTTCATTTGTGTGTGTGTGTGTGTGTGTGTGTGTGTGTGTGTGTGTGTGTGTGTGTGTGTGTGTGTGTGTGTGTGTGTGTGTGTGTGTGTGTGTGTGTGTGTGTGTGTGTGTGTGTGAGTGAAGCAGACAGACAGACAGACTGTCTGTGTGTCCTTGCAGCTTTCTGTGAGTCAGACTTCAGGAGCTGCCGAGCGTGAGTTGAATTCTGATTCCCACAAAAACTCCCCGGAGGGTCGGACTGAAGCCCAACCTCCGACTTAACTAGATTTACTATTATTAACACTCCTTTTTTTTCCTCCACTTTATGCACTGTCACTTTTTTTCCGTCCTCTTGTTTTCTTTGTTGTATTGTAATCCTCTTTTCTCTGTATATGTTAACACCTTTTTTTCTGCTTGGGGATAACTCACTCAAGTGCTCATATTATGCTTTATGACTTTTTCCCTTTCCTTAATTGTATCTTTCTGTGCATGTAATACTCCACCCCAAACTGAGTTACCATCTCCCACAGAAAACACTGTTCACCAACTGGTCCAAACAGCTCTATCATAGTCCAGCCTTTACTTCTGTGACAAACACGCGTCACTTTGCGTCACTTTGCGTCACTTTGCGTCACTTTGTAACACACGTTATAATGCTCGCCTAGCTGCTAGTGTGGCGCGCCCTCAGACCAAGCTAGTTAGAGCGGAGGCCTGAAGAGTTAGTTGTATCGTCATGTCCAGGAGACAGTGCAGAATTACAACGTTACGTATGAAAGACTCATGTGTTAACATTCAAATAACTTACCACTCTGAAACGTCTTTACTCCAGTCTAGGTTGCGAACAGTCTGTGGTTGCGATGCTGGTTCGGGTTATTCTGCCTGTGTTTCGGGATCAGACTCGCGGGTTTGTATCGGATCACATTAAACATGCTTGTCAGGCCCCGCCCTACTCTGCTTCTGACTGGCTAGCAGTCCTTACCGAGGTACTGCGCATGTGTGACTCCTAACAAAGATGGAACAGAAGTGAGATGCCTCGCTCGATAGCTAAAACAGAGAGCTCAACACACAGGGTGAAAAGAGGAAATGCAGCAATGCACAGTAGGCCTGCACGATTCGGGGAAAAATATGAATCACGATTTTTTAGCTTAAAATTTATATCACGATTCTCTGTCACGATTTTTTTCTCACAAAGTGTAATGTTTATTGCACACATGAACCATGACAAAACTAAACAAATTGACAGTACCAAACAGATTTTTTTTTGGCACCTATAGCACATTGCGCATCCCCACAAGCCTGTAAACACATAGGCTTCAATGAACAAAGAAAATAGAGTATATACTGGCCATTTAAGTACAGTAGGCTACCAAAAATAGTGACATATAACACTATACTAAATATGGCCCTGATACTGGCTCTACCTGACTTCCTTGAACATGTCTTTACATAATTAAAACATGTCAATCAACATGCTGCAGCTACAGCTTCAGTCTCTAGAGAAATGGAGTTTGTCAATTGCCAATTTAAGTACAGTATCAAAAACAGAATGATTTCTTAGCACACTCTTTAACTGCTTGGCTTTCATGTCTTGAGCTGTCCTATCAAAATAAAAAAAATTATCTTACAATTATTTATTTTTTTAAATAAATAAAAATCGAAGTCATTTCAAAATTAAATTGCAAACAGAGGTGAATCGAGATCGCGATTTTATAACGATTTATCGTGCAAGCCTAATGTACAGTACGACAAAAATATGGTGTTTTTGAAAATGATCTATGTAAACCTATTCTGGTACAACCTCTAAATACAATTATGAACCTGAAAATAGAAAATAAATCTGAGGACCAATCACTTGAAACTATGTCTAGAAAGATTTTGATCCAACAAGAGAAAGACTTTTCTTATATTAAAGGGTCCAAATGTTTGTACTGAACTGGAAAAACTGTTGAAGCCACTAAACGTCTCTTTGTTCAAATGGACATTTAACGTAATGAGCGTGACTAGAGTCTCTCAAAAATCTGACGAAAATCTTTTAAACTGACCTTTGTCAATCTGAAATGAAGACAGATTCAGCAGCTGCACGGACTATTTCTCTCTTCAAATGTTTTCAGAAACACGTTTCGGTGAACTATTTTAGTACAATATGAGATATCGTATTCTGAACGAGCCGCCATGACAGTCTGGCTCTGAATTTCCCGGAGAAACCAGACCCACGTGACACGTTCGTCCAATCAGCTGCCGGTTTTAATTTTTGGATGATAATACAGAGTAGCGCCGCCTGCTTTTATGGAGACGTATTAGGTGTCGTCGCTTTGGTGTGTTCCGAGTCACTTTTTGGACCAACTCGGGGAGACTGATCAGTCCAACTGCCTTTTCTGCCGAGGGTCGGCCGTCTGGTCGGTGTGTCTGCAGCTTAAGTCTACCTAACCAATTACGCTGACTGACGTGACTCGTTTCAAAAGGTCTCCATTTGTGCCCGTCCAGACTACAAAGCAACCCCGGAGTTTTCAAACCAAAACGGGGGCAGCAGTGTTTCCAAATGTCTCTGTTTTAGGGGCTCGGAAAACACCGTAGTAGTGTGAACGCGAGGCGTAAACATGGCAAAAAGATATTCCTTTGTAAACCAAAACATAGTAGTGTGGATGTAAATGTAGCCTGAGTCCGGAGACCACAGGCTCAAAACTCAACCACAGGCTGCAAACACATTTCGTGTTTGCAGCCTGTGGTTGAGTTTTCCTCAAACTATTTCAGAGCAGTGCGTCTCACGAACGTTTCACTGCCTGACCCCAAAAAAGCCGTCTGTTTACTTCAAGCTGTGCCTGTCCCTGTGTCACTTCTAATTCATTTTTTTCCCCTGTGGAAGAAGCAGGAAGTGAATAAATGATCAGAGGCTCCAGCTGGAGAAATAAAAAATAAATCAACAGTCGAGCTGCGAGCTGAAGGTAAAAACTCCACTTTTGTGTTTGTGTGTGTTTGTGGCTGACAAAACCCTTTTTGTCAGCTCACCCCGGCACAAACGGAACAAAACAAACAGGAAACAGCTGGTGACCTCCGACGCCTCACTGACTCCTTACCGACGAAGGGCGAGACCTGTCAGCTCGGAATTAACAAGCAGGTCACCTCTAGCTCTAGACCAGGGGTCTTCAACGTTTTTTAAACCATAATTCAGTTCAACATTAGCTGAAAGAGAGATGGAGCAGGGACCCCCTACTACTAATATTGTACAAAATGAAGTTGTATATTAAACTGGGCCTACAGTAAAGAGTAGGGTGGCCTAAAGCCTTTATACATACCTTTTTAGTGCAATAAATACTAAACTATTAAAGGTCCCATGATATGGTGCTCTTTGGATGCTTTTATATAGACCTTAGTGATCCCCTAATACTGTATCTGAAGTCTCTTTTATATAGACCTTAGTGGTCCTCTAATACTGTATCTGAAGTCTCTTTTATATAGACCTTAGTGGTCCCCTAATACTGTATATGAAGTCTCTTTTATATAGACCTTAGTGGTCCCCTAATACTTTATCTGAAGTCTCTTTTATAGGTCTTAGTGGTCCTCTAATATCGTATCTGAAGTCTCTTTTATATAGACTTTAGTGATCCCCTAATATTGTATCTGAAGTATCTTTTATAATAGGGCATCTTAGTGGTCCCCTAATACTGTATCTGAAGTCTCTTTTATATAGACCTTAGTGGTCCCCTAATACTGTATCTGAAGTCTCTTTTAAATAGACCTTAGTGGTCCCCTAATACTGTATCTGAAGTCTCTTTTATATAGACCTTAGTGGTCCCCTAATACTGTATCTGAAGTCTCTTTTATATAAGACCATAGTGGTTCCCCTAATACTGTATCTGAAGTCTCTTTTATATAGACCTTAGTGGTCCCCTAATACTGTATCTGAAGTCTCTTTTATATAGACCTTAGTGGTCCCCTAATACTGTATCTGAAGTCTCTTTTATATAGACTTTAGTGGTCCCCTAATACTGTATCTGAAGTCTCTTTTATATAGACTTTAGTGGTCCCCTAATACTGTATCTGAAGCCTCTTTTATATAGACCTTAGTTATGAAGGTAAATATGGTGCAAAACGTGAGAGCTTGTAGAATACAATGTGAGAACTTGCAGAACAAAAAAATTGAACTTGTATGTTAAAATTTGCACTTGTAAAATAAAAATTTGCACTTGTAAAATAAAAATTTGCACTTGTAAAATAAAAATTTGCACTTGTAAAAATTATTCACATTTGAAGTCACAAAGAAAAAAAACATGAGAGCTTGTAAAAAAATCTGAACTTGTAAATTGAAATTTGCACTTGTAGAAAAATATTCACAAATGTGTAGATTGATATTTGCATGAACACAATGACAGCTGCAAACTTGTAATGCAACATTTACTCATGTACTTTTTTTTTACTCAGGTTGATTTTCCATCACAACCACAACTCAGTGATTACAACCTCTCGAATCTGTCACTGTATGTCGCTCTCGCATCACAAAGGCGAATCTCGCCTCGACTTTTGCAACACTTGTTGCGATACATTTTGGTGCAAAACTAATTTGTACCTGTGGACTTAGGCTGTGGAGCTCTGATCCAACAGAACGGGGAAAGCAGGGTTTCTATCGCCAGATGAGGGACAACTCTGTCCGGCTTATTTAGCTATGTCACATGGAAGCCTGGTTGAATAGCAAGCTAGCGTTAGCTAACTAACTAACCAACCAGCCTGATTCTAAATAAATACCTTTTAATTATCTTAACACTTTTTAACAGTCAAACTGAAACACTGGCGGTGAGCTCCAGGTCCTGCAGCCGCAGACGGACCGTCACCAGCGGGTATCGGCCAGCGGAGCAACATCGCTATTATTGCCAGAAAGCTTCGCTGCCGACCTCGACCTGCAGTCGGAGCTCCAGCGGGCACGGAGAGCCCCGCACCCGGTAGCATCGGCACATCCCCGGCCATGACCACAGCTTGCTTTGCTGATGTTGTGCCTCACTGCCAATCATTGCACCAGATACAGCAAACAATAGAATCGTCTGATAAAACAATTGATGTGTCTAAACGTTGGAAAATTATAATCATCATTGATGAACATGACAGAGAATTGACTTACAGTCATTTTTTAAAATTTTTTTTTTGGGGGGGGGGGGGGGCGTGTTACCCGCTGATGACGGTCCGTCTGCGGCTGCAGGACCTGGAGCTCACCGCCAGTGTTTCAGTTTGACTGTTAAAGTGTTTAGATAACTAAAAGGTATTTATTTAGAAGCTGGTTAGTTAGCTAACGCTAGCTTGCTATTCCACCAACACTAGCGGTGAGCTGCTAACGGTCGCGGGGCTCTCCGTGTCCCGCTGGAGCTCCGACTGCAGGTCGAGGTTGGGCGCGAAGCTTTCTGGCAATAATAGCGATGTTGCTCCGCTGGCCGATACCGCTGGTGACGGTCCGTCTGCAGGACCTGGAGCTCACCGCCAGTGTTTCAGTTTGACTGTAAAAAGTGTTAAGATAATTAAAAGGTATTTATTTAGAATCAGGCTGGTTGGTTAGTTAGTTAGCTAACGGCTAGCTGCTATTCAACCAGGCTTCCATGTGACATAGCTAAATAAGCCGGACAGAGTTGTCCCTCATCTGGCGATAGAAACCCTGCTTTCCCCGTTCTGTTGGATCAGAGCTCCACAGCCTAAGTCCACAGGTACAAATTAGTTTTGCACAAATGTATCGCAACAAGTGTTGCAAAAGTCGGGCGCCAGATTCGCCTCTTTGTGATGCGCGATACAGTGACAGATTCGCGAGGTTGTAATCACTGAGTTGTGGTTGTGATGGAAAAACAACCGGTAAAAAATAAAAGTACATGAGTAAATGTTACATGTACTAGCGGCTGTTGTGTACATGCAAATATCAATCTACATATTTGTGAATATTTTTTCTACAAGTGCAAATTTAATTTCAAGTTCAGATTTTTTTACAAGCTCTCATCTTTTTTCTTTTGTGACTTCAAATGTAATAATTTTTCAAGTGTAAAACACGTACATATTTTACAAATACACTTACTTATTTTACAAGTGCAAATTTTTATTTTACAAGTGCAAATTTTTATTTTACAAGTGCACATTTTTATTTTACAAGTGCAAATTTTAACATACAAGTTCAATTTTTTTGTTCTGCAAGTTCTCACATTGTATTCTACAAGCTCTCACGTTTTGCACCATATTTACCTTCATACTTAGTGGTCCCCTAATACTGGATCTGAAGTCTCTTTTATATAGACCTTAGTGGTCCCCTAATACTGTATCTGAAGTCTCTTTCCCGAAATTCAGCCTTGGTGCAGAATTACAGCCACTAGAGCCAGTCCCACAATGAGCTTTCCTTAGGATGTGCCATTTCTGTGCCTGTAGCTATTGAGGAGGAGGGGGGCGCAAGGTGGAGAGTGGGGGTGTGGCCTTGCTAATAATATGATGGATTCATGTTAAGACATTTAAATTTTTGAAAAAAACTTTCAAAAATTGACAATAATTTGGAGGCCCCCACTGCAGTAACTCTGAGGACCCCCAACTTCAACTTTTAGAAGACCAACAATTGTCACTGGTGACCGACTTTGACATTTCCAAGTGTACTTACACAGCATCAGTAATGTTAGGATAATTATTTATCATATATAAATATATATATTTTTTTAAGATTATTTTTTGGGGCTTTTCCGCCTTTAATGGACAGGGCAGCGAGGTGAGAAAGGGGAGAGAGAGTGGGAAGACATGCAGGAAATCGTCACAGGTCGGAGTCAAACTCTGGACCTCTGCGTTGAGGCATAAACCTCTAAATATATGTGCGCCTGCTCTTCCCACTGTTCCAACCCGGCAACCAAGTAGAGTCAGTTTACAGCACTTCAGCATAAGTAAAGAAAGTGACTGAAGATTGTTCACAACAGTGTATCTTTAAAGGAGTTGGGAGTCAAGTTAGTTATTCGGTTCATGCGATCAGTAGCTTTCGTCAGGCCCTTCCACATTATGCGCTGTGCCCTCAAGGATACATCTTTGTGACTTTGCAAGGTCACTCGGCTTTCATGATTAACACATGAAAGACAGAAATACTAAAACAGAAATACTAAAACAGCAGTTTGGATGCAAATGGTTTAACAAAGAAACTGAAGCAAAACCATTCTAAGCACAATTTTTTTCTAACAAGTAACATCTAAAAAAGCGGCAGGATGACGAATTGTGTTGAAAAGTGTTGAATACATGATCGACATCTCTTCCATCATAACAGAAATTGTCCACATCGGCGGCATAGAGATCATCGTTATCCTAATCATCATCATCATCATCATCATCACCATCACCATGAACCACATCATATCGCTAACTAAACTACACACTTTGCCAAGTGAATTAGGAGTTACTACCTCCTCTCCCGGCCTGAGTTCACAAGTGAAATGGCTGTGGGGATGAAGGAGTGCTTGCACCTGTTACTCTTAATCACAGGGATCCCCTGTTGAACATCTCTGCTCTAGACTCTGTAGCATTTTATACAAGAATCACATAAAAAAAAATCACAGACATTACAATTACCGAGTACTTCCCTTTGACGGACAGGAGTGTTAAACTTGAGACGACAAAGGAAATTAAAGTTTGTTTTGAGGGTCTCAGCAGAGACGCATTTCTAATCAAAACAGGATTAATAAATAATCTCTCAACGTTTCTTTTTAATGCCAGAATTTGGCTCCGTCAAAATAAATGCCACTTGGGATAAAGCTGGCTGGTTCACGTTATGTCACTGAGCAGAGCTGCAGACTGCAAGGTACATAAATCCATAAGATTAAGATTAGCCATAAGTCAATGATATACTAAATGTCGTGTTTGTTTGAGTTATTACAGTAGCTGCAACTTAAAGCCCTTAAGAATCATTACTATATTAAGATTATGATATATATATATATATATGATATAACTCCAATTTACATACCAAACATGCTGAATTTTTTAGGCTGATTCAGATATTAACATTTGAGTTTATTAAGTCCCAAAACAATAGGTTCATATTAACATTTTAATAAATATGTCACATTAAAAGGACAATTCCGGCGCAAAACGAACCTAGGGGTAATAACACTCTCTGGGACATGTTTTCATGCTAATCTAATGTGTTTGTAGCTTGAAACAAGCTAGCGTGGACTGCTGATTAGCTTATAACGCTACTATTCGGGGCACAGGGAAAGTAAAAACAAAAATATTTTACCACTAAAAAGGCTCAAAATATCACCACACTTAAACGGTAGCATAATGAGGGTCCATAAATGTTAGCTGAAGCATTGAGAACTTTGTAAGTGTACAGACCGTTTATTAAAAAGATAGATTATAAAGACAGTCACGTTCTCGTATACAGGCGGCCGCCGTCTTGGGAGCTACTGTCTTTCTAAACTATCTTTTTAATAAACTGTCTGTACACTTACAATTTTCTCGATACTTCAGTTAACATTTAGGGACCCTCATTATGTTACCATTGAAGTGTGGTGATATTTTGAGCCTTTTTAGTGGTATAAAATGTTTGTACTTTCCCTGTGCCCCGAATAGTAGCGTTGTAAGGTAATCAGTGATCCGCGCTAGCTTGTTTCAAGCTACAAACACATTCAATTAGCATGAAAACATGTCCCAGAGAGCGATCGAGTGGGTACACATCTGTTATTTACCCCTAGGTTCGTTTTGCGCCAGAATTGTCCTTTAACCTTTCTATAATGATTCCTTATGATTCCGTTTGATTGTTAAAGAATTGAGACCAAGATACAGTTTGTGAGCCTTTCACTCTCTGACGGACAAACTATATAACGGAGACACAGTTTCTAAATGACCTCAAACATATCTTGGACATTTCTCTCCTGACGTTTCTTCTTCTTTTAGTTGCTAATTTTTTTTGTTTTTTTTTTAATTTAAAAAATAACCTTTCAGAGAACAGGAAGTGCCTGAGCTGCTGTGTTTTCTGCTTCTGTCATGGTTGTGTATGTTTATGTTTCGGTTTCCTGTTTTATTTTGTAGTCTGTTTTTCTCCCTTGTCATGTCTTGTTTTACTTCCTGCCTTGTGTTTCCCGCCTTTGTGATTGTCTGCCCCGCCCCGATGCGTTTCACCTGTTCCTGAGCCCTCGTGCCAGCTGTCCCTTGTTCCACCCTCGTTACCTTGTGTATTTAGTCTCTGTGTTTGCTTTGTCTGTTGTCAGACCATTGTATCGTAGTGGCTGTATCCTGAGTCCTGTCCTAAATGGCTTCCAGCTTAGAGGACAATTTCTGCTGTCCGATCTGCCATGAAATCTTTAAAGAGCCTGTCCTCCTGCTGTGTAGCCACAGCTTGTGTGAAGAATGTCTGCAGAGCTGGTGGAAAGTGAAACGAATCAGAGAGTGTCCAGTTTGTAAGGGAGTATCTTCAAGGTTAGCACCACCTTTAAACGTGGTGTTAAAGAACCTGTGTGAGAGTTTCTTACTGGAGAGAGAGAGCAGAGAGCTTCAGAGGCTCTCTGCAGTCTGCACTCTGAGAAACTCAAACTCTTCTATCTGGACCATCAGCAGCCGGTCGTCCGTCTGCATTCAGAAACGCACTCCACCCACAGATTCATGCCCATCGATGAAGCTGCACGACAACACAGGAAGGAACTTCAAGAAACTCTGGAGCCCTTAAAGGAGAAGTTACAGGTTTGCGAACGAGTTAAAGTGAAGTTTGATCAAACCGCAGAACACATGAAGGTCCAGGCCCGACGCACAGAGGTGCAGATTAAGGAGCAGTTTAAGAAGCTTCGCTGGTTTCTAGGAGATGAAGAGGAGGCCAGGATGGCTGCGCTGAGGGAGGAAGAGGAGCAGAAGAGTTGGAGGATGAAGGAGAAGATAAAGGCTCTGTGCGGCGAGATGGCAACTCTTTCAGACACAGTCCGAGCCACAGAGGAGGAGCTGAGAGCTGAAGACTTCTCACTCCTGAACAACAAGGCTGCAGTGGAAAGAGTCCAGCAGCGCCCCCTGCTGGATGACCCACAGCTGCTCTCAGGAGCTCTGCTAGACGAGGCCAAAGACCTGGGCGACCTGAGCTTCAACATCAGGAACAAGATGAAGGACATGGTCTCCTACACTCCTGTGGTTCTGGACCCAAACACTGCTGATCCAGCACTCATCCTGTCTGAAGCTCTGACCAGTGTGAGGCGAGGAGAAGAAACGCAGGAGCTTCCTGGTAATCCAGAGAGGTTTGATGACTACTGCGTTGGGCTGGGTTCTGAGGGCTTTAATTCAGGGACTCGCAGCTGGGATGTCGAGGTCGGAGACCGTACAGACTGGGACCTGGGTGTGTTAGCGGAGTCTGTCCAGAGAACGGAAGACATATGGTCTGGATTATGGGTCTTACAGTTTGATGAAGGTAAATACTCAACATTGTCTCCACCAGATGCAGACAGTGTTCTCGTTGTGCAGAAGAAGCCCCAGAGGATCAGAGTGACTCTGGACTGGAACAGAGGAGAGCTGTCGTTCTTTGATGCTGATGCTAACACACACATACACACCTTCAAACACACTTTCACTGAGAGGCTGTTTCCATTGATGGGCACTGGGGATGAACTGAAGGGTTTTACCACTGAAGGTCCGTGTGACGGTGGAACAGAATGATGAGCGTCAATCTGTTCAGACAAACTGAATTCTGTGATGGAAAACGATAGCTTTTTGACTAGGACTGGGTTAAAATAATTATTCAGTTAAACTCAATCTTTGTTTGAGTGATTTGATATTGATTATTATTTTTTTTTTATATATGCCTCTTTACTGTTGATGTATAACTCAACACAAACGTTTTGGGGGTCAGTTCTTAATGTCAACGTTAACCTGGTGCATTATAAAAACCTCCGATGGTTGCTTCTCGGATTGTACAATTTACAGCATTATTTCTCCAAGTATCTCTTTTACATCCAAGCAAAATTGGTATTGCAATTTCCCTATACGTAATTAATATTGAATCGGAAATGTAATTAAATCGGGACCTTGTGAATCAGAATTGAATCGACCCGGGAAATCATTGACGATACCCAGCCCCATTTTATTTTTTTCATATTTAAAGTCCAAAGATGTTAAAACAAATGGTATAAACTGATAAAAATCAGCCAAGTAGGTCATTTTGTCCATTCGGTGTGTTTGTTTGCCAGCAGGATTACAAAAACTGTCTGTCCTGATTTTCAAGAAATGTAGTGGAAGGGTGAAGCATGGGCCAAAGAGGAACCCATTCAATTTTTATCCAAATCAAGGGAAGGGAAGGGGGGGAGATACACAAATTGTTTAACATTGTGTGATAGGGTGTTTGGCCTTGGCAGATGTCTACGCTCTCTCGTCTAGTTTAAAATTTGTTTTTGTTCATGTCAAAGATTCTTCTGGAGAGAGAGAGAGAGAGAGAGAGAGAGAGAGAGAGAGAGAGAGAGAGATACTGTTTACCATCAGCACATCTATCCCATTTCTATGTATATATATTTTTTTTTCTATTCTCTTGGCTGTTTAAGGACTGTTTTTAATTGTATTTGAAAGTCCTGTTGCACTTTGTCTAAATGCTTTTAATATTTAATTTATTCAAACTTTTTATTTAAATTTTCACAACAGGTGACATGTAGCACAGGCCATAGTGAACAAAGCACAGTGAAAACTGTGTCACTTCCCCTTAAATCCCCCCCACCCCACCCACAAAACAACCCAGTTCAGGTCCAAAACAGATGAGGACACACAACACGGACCCATACACACTGACACACACGCCCATAGTAGAGGCACACTTTAATATTTTATTTAAATCACTTTAAATTGCCTGGTTGCCGAATCCTGGCTATGTTCCAGATGTTAGGTTAATTTATTAACATTATCCAGATAAACCTTACTGATCATCTTTAGAACTAATAAGTCCTGTTTCTGAATTACAAGACCTGTCAATTAATGTGATTGTCAGTAGCTTCCAATGGATGTGGATGGTTTTAGTGTTTCCTGTTGGTTTACCATTAGATCATTGATTATATCTTTACAGTGATCCCTAGTGATACGTTTATTGATTAAAATGTTAGAGATTTTAAAAGAGTCTCATGAAGCAGATCATTTGTAGCTTTGGGCAATCTCATCCACGATTGTTGCCTTTCTTCTGTCGCTATTTTTCAGGAAGGTAGCTCTGTTGTTAGCTGTAACTTTTTCCTAAGCTAAAACCAACTGTCACTGAGCTCAACACCAGATCTGGTGTCTGAAACCAGGCTGGGAAAATTAGAGAGGTAACTTTGGCCAGTATTCACCTCCATAATCTGAAAAGTTAGAATAAAGGAGACGGTAAAGCTGTCAACCTGTCAGCTTCCTGTCATACTGGTTTTACTTTGTCTTTACTTTTTATCAAATGGCTTAATCGCTCCTGGCAATCTTCCACCAATGTCTGACTATTCAAATCTAACACTCCCTTTTTTTCTAACTTATCAGCTATCTGTCTGACTGTGACTGTCCAAACGGTCAAATAAGTTGTTTGTTCAAGCAGCAATTACGACTCCTATTTAAGTTTAGAGTGGCAGTGCCTTCTTCTGTGGCCACAGTGGGTATGACAGGAGCAAAGCAGGAAGTATGGTGACGAAGTATAAGAGCGCCAAATCGGGGTGGTGAATGGGTCAAACAAACACAGGACTTTCACCCATGGAGAGTAGGGGTTTGAGTCCTGTTTGAACAGAAAAGTAGCGATTTGTTTTTGTAACTTTACAAAAAGTCTGATTTTAACCCAAACCACGATCCTTTTCTAAACTTAACTAAGTAGTTTTGGTGCCTAAACCTAACCAAACTGCGACCGTTTCACAACGGTAACGACGTGTTTAAAACTGCAACTTCTATGTACTCTGGTTTAGATATGAGGGCGGAAAATGGGTCGTATTAGAGGGTAGGGCTGGATGATTAATCAAAAATGTATCGACATCAAAATTCTGAAGCTGTTATCAACGTATTTGTCCCATGACGATAAATTCCATAATTTATTTCCATTGATAGGCCTACTTTCTCCTTAAAAACATTCTGCTGCATGTGCAGGGTCGGAAATTAACACTCGCCAGTCGCCAAATGTGGGGGCAGGCCGACAAACACACACACACACACACACACACACACACACACACACACACACAAACACTGGCGCACCCACCAGACACCAGCCACTAGCTTCTGTTTACTGATAGCTAGCGTTTAACTCAGGCTAATTCATTATCTAGTAAGTGGCAATTTTTGGCAGCCAGCCTTCCAAAGAAACAAAAGACACAGTGAAATTAAATGTTAACTGATCATTAACCATTGACAATGGTTATATATAATCGATATGGTTTCACGGGTCACGTAGCTCTCCACAAGCAGAAAAGAGAGGAGCTTAAAACGCCACTTGCTGGTTCAAAGTTGGGACTAACAAGTTAATTAGCAGCAAAAGACGTTTATTTTTAAAACTTTATACAAAATAATTAAAAAACGCAGTGCCTGTCGTCGAATCACAAAAAAATTCAATTATCGTTCATTTATCGTTATCGAGGTAAAATGTGCAATTCATTTTGATTTTAGGTCATATGGTGCAGCCCTATTAGTAGGAATAAACAACCTATATCGTCTTATGGTTTGAAGGACTTGTTGGTCTGACTCACTCTTTTCTTTCTAAGACACACACACACACACACACACACAGACACTTAGTCAGGCTGAGCTGGGTGTACGGCCTCAGTGATTAGGAGAGAGAGAGAGAGTGAGAGAGAAAAGAGAGAGAGAGGTTTTCCTAAGGGGAGGCAGAGCGGACAGAGGACGCATCCCAGGCAACAAAGACAGGCATCGCAAGAGGCTGAATAATCAATGACATCACCTTGAGGAAAAAGGCGGCGGGGGCCAAGAGAGAGGATGTTTGACCGCTCAGTTTGCCAGGAAAGGTCATTTGAGGCTGGATGGAGAATGCAGAGGGTGAGGAGGTGGGAGGGAGGGAGGGAGGGAGGAAGGAGGTGAACTAGATTCTTAAAGGACTGCAGCCGCTTGGTAAGAATTTGGCCCATTTGTCGCTTTACCCAGTGTGTGATGAGAGGCCTGGTGGTCCGTTAGACATCAGTGCAGGCTGTTCCCATGAACCATTCGTTCATATTTCTACAAAAAGCGATGTGATGTAATCCGTACGTATTCCACATGTTTATTAATGTATGCACCACATTGACTGTTGCTGTGTTAAGAGCGCTCTGCTCCGTGTAGGGCGGAGGTCGGGGGAGGATTTTTGGGTGAGAAAACACAAGACTTTCACCCAGGTAACACGTGTTAGTTCCCACGAGTGTTTTAATCCAAAACACAATCTTTTTTTCTAAACTTATCCAGACATTTTGTGGCCTAAACTTAACCGTCGACGCCGCGTGACAGTCACCTTATGTCGGCTAAACTCAACAAGCAACTGCCGCTGAAACGATCCGCACCTCAAACTCTGCCCTGTACCCGGTTCACAGTCACCTTTTCTCGGCTAAATGTATCTGTTAAGACCGCTAAACTTACAGTGCTCAGCATAAGTGAATACGCCCATGCTAAAGTCGACTAAAAAGAGGAATACAAAAATCATCTTTTGGAAATTTATCTTAATGTCTTAATTAAAAAAATGAGGAAAAAGCCAATCAATTTTCGTGTATCGTAAATAAATAAATGTTCTTCCTTAAAATACAGGGGGCATAAGTAAGTCCACCCCTATGTTAAATTCCCATAGAGGCAGGCAGATGTTTATTTTTAAAGGCCAGTTATTTCATGGATCCAGGATAATATGCATCCTGATAAAGTTCCCTTGGCCTTTGGAATTAAAATAGCCCCCCCACATCATCACATACCCTTCACCATACCTAGAGATTGGCATGGGGTACTTTCCATAAAATCATCTCTCAATGCAAATCAAACCAGCTATTAGGCTAACTGACATAAAACCATGCCAGTCCTAGGTATGGGGAAAAAAATTTTAATATTTTAAAAAAAAAAAAAAAAAATTATATAATAATAAGGAAAGAAAAAAAAAGAAAAAAAAAAAATCGGGGTATGGTGAAGGGTATGTAAGTGTGATGATGTGGGGGTATGGTGAAGGGTATGTGATGATGTGGGGGGTATGGTGAAGGGTATGTGATGATGTGGGGGTATGGTGAAGGGTATGTGATGATGTGGGGGTATGGTGAAGGGTATGTGATGATGATGGTAGGGGGGGGTATGGTGAAGGGTATGTGATGATGTGGGGGGGGGGGGGGGGGGCTATTTTAATTCCAAAGGCCAAGGGAACTTTATCAGGATGCATAGTATCCTGGATCCATGAAATAACTGGCCTTTAAAAATAAAAAAAACCTGCCTGCATCTATGGGAATTTAACATAGGGGTGTGTA
The DNA here is from genome assembly GCF_010015445.1 of Perca fluviatilis. NCBI lineage: Eukaryota > Metazoa > Chordata > Actinopteri > Perciformes > Percidae > Perca > Perca fluviatilis. The sequence goes on from NC_053118.1 coordinate 35,018,264, forward strand.
TACTTATGCCCCCTGTATTTTAAGGAAGAACATTTATTTATTTACGATACATTATTCATTCACAAAGAAAATTGGTGTCCTTAAAGGTTGGATTTTTCCTCATTTTAAGATCAATTTCCAAAAGATGATTTTTTTTATTCCTCTTTTTAGTCAACTTTAGCATGGGTTCATAAACTTATGCTTGGCACTGTAAGTGTCATGTGATCGGTCATCGCGTGAAGGGCCGGCCGTCACTGTAATGTCGTAGAATATTATAATATAATATATAACTGTTGTGCGTAAGTTTTAGTACAATATCATTTGAACCCGTTCGTGAGAAAGTGTAGCCCAGTGCAGCACACATACATTTTAGCATACAGCACAACAACAATGTCCTCATGGCTCAACTACAAAACAGGCTATTCCAAAAAGAACATCATTTGATGAGTTATTTCTGCTATTTCTGAATTTCAATTTTAGCTTCCTACAAATGTTAAAAACATGAATTGATTCAATGAGATATTTCGATAGGATTCAGATTTGGTAAGCGGATTCATACAAATCTATAAAAGTGGAGGAACCCAGTGACCTACAGTATACTTCCCAGACTCTCTCTCTCTCTCAGTCTTTTAAACCCACCACGGAGCCGAACACAGCCTCTCTTTGCTTCTGTCTGTCACGCTGGAGAACAAAGTGCTGAGCCATTGCTGCCCCTTGCGCTGTACCGCTCTGCTTTCTCCCAGCAAGGACCACCGGCGTCACCCATTTGGCCCCTCTGCTTCTCCTCCATCACCTACCAGTCCCACATCGCGCCACCTCGAATGACTCGTTCTGCCCGTCTCCAGGGGCAACCCCGGCCCCCCCTGACAGACACATTCTGACAGGAAGCAAGGAGCAACCGGGGAGGGCTGGAAGCAACGGAGAGATCTCTCAGAGGGAAGAAGAAAGAGACTTCGTACAGCTTGACTGAGCGCTGAGAGAGACATTAAGTTCACAGGAACGATTTGGAAACGATTCACCAGTCGGCCTCGAGCCGCAGCAGCCATGTCTTATTTGCTGTTAGCTGCTGACTGGTGGAAGTTTGTGTTTGTGTGTGTGTGTGTGTGTGTGTGTGTGTGTGTGTGTTGTAGTCTGCATGCCACAAGCTGATTAAGCAGAATTGCTGTGAGCTTTAAAGGCTTATATCTCAGACAGGGAGACAAAAAAACAACTGGTCTGCACTCATTATTTAGTTTGAGACACATTTCAGAGGAAACTTCTCGATGCGACTGCAGAGAAGCTACACCTACTGTTAGATATAGGCTAGTCTATATCCACGACGTTCCGCATCCACAGGGTAAATCCAGGTAGCTAGCTAGACTATCTGTCCGATCGGAGTTTTCTGTCGCACGACTAAAAACAATCTTTGAACGTACACATGTTCCACCAAAACAAGTTCCTTCCAGAGGCTATTTTGCAGAGGCGCCGTGGCTCTGTCCGGCAATTGCGATTGGTTTAAAGAAATGCCAATAAACCAGAGCTCGTTTTTATCCCATCCCGGAATGCTGTGTGGACCCTCCTCCGCAGCGCTGTGGAGGAAGGTCTGGATAGAATTGGAGAAAAACGTGCTCTAATTTATTGGCATTTCTTTGAACCAATCACATTCGCCTTGGGCGGCGCCAAGCACCGGATGCAGCGACAAGCGCCTCTGCAAAATAGCCTCGGGAAGGTACTTGTTTTGGTGGAACATGTGTACGTTATGGATGTATTAAGAGAACGGTGGACGTAGGGAGGTGCGCTCTGGAATTAAAATGGCTGCCGAGTGTGTAATTTTTACACACTCGGTTCTAGCTCGGAGGATGTTTCCCCGAATCAACCAGAGTTTAGAATGCCAACACAAAGAAAGCGGAAGGTAACAGACATTCAGACAAAAAATGAGGGCCATCGGTCACTGAGAGACCGGAACTAGATAGAGTTTAAGGGCGCTTTCACACCTATAGTTCGGTGGACTCGGTGCGATTCATGGCCGAAGTTGCAACATTTTAGCATTTTTCATTTGGTTCGGTTTGCTTTCACACCGCACGTTGTCAAACACACCAACCACTGTAAACACACGTCACACGGTCGAGACAGTTGCTTGTTTATTGGACAGAATATCCAAAACTCGCCGTCACTTCTGGTCTCAGAAATAATGGAGCAACACCACGTTTATAATGACTCGGGTTTTCTGGTTCTGCTTTAGAGTTTGTAATATTTCAGAAAAAGGCAAAAAATGAGCAGCTGACAGACAGCGAGTGAAGGAGAGAGATGATGATGATGATGATGTCACCCAGACGACCAGCCATGTGTGCTCAGAACACCTTATGGATCTGAAAATTATCATCCCTTAAATCATATATAAATGTGTAGATTGTGTGCACATTTGAAATTGCAGGCTAGTAAATGCTCTGTTTTTGGTTCACTTCCTGTATTTGGGTCGGATTGCGCTCTTACCTGAAGTGAACTGAACTCTAGTTCACTTGGAAGCGAACTGAGACCCCTGTTTTTAAGTGGACCAGAGTTCGGTTGTTTGATCCGCACCAGAGTCCAGATGAGCTTTCACACCGCCCCAAATGAACCGGACTATCAGACCAAACACTCCAGGGTTCGTCTTAAACGGCCCAAACGAGGTAGGTGTGAAAGCAACCTAAAACTAAAACGCAACGCCTGAAACACTGCACATTACATGTGTAATAGATAGGGGTGTACATATCGAGTCCATGATCAACAATCCAATGTTATTGAGGCAAAGTGAAAACATTGATAGGCCTACATATCATCTTTAAGATAAAAAAAACTATGAGCAACTTAATAAAAATCTCCAACTTGATCAGCCACAACATTAAAACGCCTACATATTCATGCATTAATAATGATAATACTAAACCATTAACACAACGTACAGTATACAATCATATAACACTCTGAAAGAAGCCATTCTGCACAATGAGCACTTTGGATACTTCAGGTACAATATGCAGATGATAATTCTTTGCTTTTACTTTGAATTCAAGATTATTTTTTTTTTGTGTGATAAAGTATATTTTTACATTCTGGTATCACAACTTTAGATAAATGCTACTTCTTCACCAGCTGTCTGTGGAAACACTTAGTGATGCTGTCTGCGTAGCTTTCTATCTGGATGTGCAGCCTAACCACGCACATATCACGTTTCTCTTTAAAATTGATCATAATATTGGGAGCATTAACAAGTTAAACTTACAATTACTTTTTTCAATTCATTGCTAGTCTTTAAGTAAGTGCACAGACAGACAGTTTACATGAAATGTTGTCTATAAACAAGAATTCAAGATATGATAGGACAGGGCGATATCACAATAAAACCAACGAAAGGATAGGAAGGCCGGGGATAGTTGTAACATTTTTTACATTTCTGTCTGTATTTAGGATCTCCTTTAAGGCAGTGGGTTCAAAATGTGATGCAAACTAGTTACATGTGTATGCTATTATGTGTGTGTGTGTGTGTGTGTGTGTGTGTGTGTGTGTGTGTGTGTGTGTGTGTGTGTGTGTTGAGAGGCATCTTTGGTCAGTCTTTCATTTTCCAAGACTGAAATTTAAGGAAAAGACATAAATACAACCTAAATTTAGCTTGGGGTAGGTAGGTTGTAACATTTTCTAACCCAGACTCTTGTTACAACTAACCCAGACTATTGTCGCCATGAACTAGCCTCATTTACAGCTAACAGCTACAACATTAGCACTGACAGCCTGCATGAAAGACATCCATATAGACACACAATAAGCATGATTTAAGTTAGTTGAGTTTAACTACAAAGCTGGCATTGCTATGCCAAAAATAAATGAGGTTAAAATAAATACTTTCCTACCTGAAAATGAGTTTTTTTTCTTTCTAAAATGGGCAATGTCTGTCACAGGGTTGTGCTTCTTCACACGTGTAGTGGTCAGAGCCGGCCCGACCCATAAGCGAACTAAGCGGCTGCTTAGGGCCCCGGGGCTACCAGAGGGCCCCCAAGAGCGCTTGAAATGTCCCACAATAGAGCTCATAACAGAGTCAGTCTATATAAAGATAGCATTGCTGCTAGTAGGTCTCACATTAGTCTTTAAATGCATAGGCTATTTGTGCATTATGAGTGCTTAAACTAATATTTACAATACACAGAAGTTGGTTTAGTCCCAAGTGCAGTGGCAACATGTTACAATGTGGAGAGTCCCCAAACCAAATCCTGCTTAGGGCCCCCAAAAGTCTAGGGCCGGCCCTGGTAGTGGTAATAAGGACTAAACAGAGCACGTTTAGAGGGATCCAGGTGATTCCAAACTTGTTTCTGATTGGACAAATTAGACGGGATAGGCCCATGTTACAACTATCTCCCGTCTCCCCTTAATGTCTAGCTACTGTCGGGTTTTTTTGTCATAGGACTACTGTTTTTGTTAGTTATCACTGTGATATATTTGGTTATATTTGTCCATTGTGGGAAATCTTGTCCTGCAATAGGCTACACTTATTGTTGCGGCTGTTAAGCAGTCCAACAAAGTGCTGCCGCGATGGACTAAACACTGAGAGATGCATTTAAACACACCATGACGCGCTCGAGATTGTATTGCAATGATGTAGTTATTCCTCTTCTTCCACACGTAAAATACAACTAGCACTGCAGTTACCAAATTAAAAGTTACTTCATGAGTAGAAATAAGTGGTCAACAGAAAATGTTCGCTCCCAGGCTCACCCCCTCTGTCCCATTTCTGAACCTGGATGGTGGTGTTTCATTTGGGCTCATTATATTTCACTCAGAGCACAGACTGAAAGCCTTGACAGCCAGTGCAAATCAAACAAACTATGACAGGTCTGCTGAACAGAACATATGCATCTCTCATCTGAATGGTGGTTTGGGGTTGTTCTCATTGCCTCTGTTCATGGGACTTCATTCTTTGTCTCCTCATCATTTGGTGACAGAACTCAAGCTGGCACAAGCAGTGAAACTGGGGTTGGAACTGATGGGAATGTCTCACTGGGTTTTATGGTTCATGGCTCAGTGTGCTGAGTAAGATGAAGAATGGGAGGCAGGTGAATAGGAAGGCAGACTGAGAACTGGGGCAGGCTGTTAAGCTTGTAGAGGGACATTTCAAGACTCTATGTCCAAACTCAGCAATTAGTTAGGTAGGAGAGCTGGGTAGCAGAGACTCAGTTTACTTTGGGACAGGATTGGGCAAACTAGATGCTAAGCACAACTCTAGGACTTTGGGACTGAGGCTGAGAGCCCCAGGACAGGCTCAGGGGCTAGGATCAGGCACTGACTAGGACATGACATAGGACTGGAACTGGACAGGAGCTGGAGACAGGAGCTGGGAGGGCTGGACAGGGACAGGAACAAGGCAGGCTGGAGCCAAATACAGGGACCCAGGAGACAGACTGGAAAGACTTGGGGCATGGAGCACACTGAGGAAGGCGAGACTTTGGGGATAGAGGCATTCAAAGAACCAACACCACCTTCCTCCTGTCACTAAATCATGCCATCCATGAAACCTTGAGAAAAACTAGATAGGAAGGTCATTCCATGGGCAGAGCAGGGGGATCTTTAAAACAAACTTCACATGGGACAGGCTGGCGAGAGCTGGGGCTGAACACAGACCCTACTTGCCAATTCCCAAACAAATGCTCCTTTGGAACTGGCCCATCACCTGAAACCTTTGGTGCATGCCAGCTGACTTACAGAAAGGAGCTAACAACAGGTACAACACCTAGCAGCTCTAGCAAACAGCAACTAAAACTTTGCAGATGGTTTGGGTCACTAGAAAGAGAACACTAAATGTAGAAAGATGCTGCAGGAGAAGACATGGTCTGCATGTTTAGCTCCATGGCTATTCTTCAGAGCTCAGAGCTCATGAAACTGGGCATGCTCCATTCAAGAATGATCACCAAACAGAACAGGAATCGTTCTGCTAGAATAACAGCTTGAGGAAAACCCAGTTAAAACCATTTTCCTCCTTCATTCAATAGCACTAGATTAGAATTTGCTGATATAAATGCCAGATTTATCAATGCTTCCATCCATGCTCATTTGGACAGGAGAGGGAATGCCCCCATACTGCACTTCGAGAACAGACAGCACAGGCAGGAGGAGGAGGCATGGGCTAGAACTTTGGAGACTACCAGTGAGGGATTTGAACTGCCCCTTCTGCTGCAGGCTCACTCACTGGTGTTCTTCGGAACATCCCTGTGCTGCTCCGGCGAGCCGCGGCAGAAACCAGCACCTCAGAGCGGCTGGGCAAAGCCGCGGGCAATCTCCGGAACCGGGCTTGGCTTCCCTGGGCAGCGCGGCAGGAGCTCGGCACGGGACTTGGGGTGCTGGGACTGGGAAGCCTGCAGGAACCTCCGGCATCTGAGCAAAAGGCTAAGCGGCAGAATGTGACTACTCGGAATGGGCATGGCACTTCAAGCCACCACCGTTTAGGGGCTGCGAGCCATAGGCAGAAGAACAGTAGTAGAACTTGGAAACCATGCCATTCCCATGGCTCGAATAAACCCTGGCAGCTGCTGAGACTGAGACATTTGAAAACTTGTGCCGCTTTGAAAACATTCCGCATCTAAAATGGGCAGCTGTTTCCATGTGAATACCACGTCAGTGGGTCATTCGTATCAACTTCTTAAAAATACAACCCTACCTGAAGGCTAAAGGGACTCATAGATTGTAAATTCCTGATATTGTTCTTGATGAAAATTGATTCTATGAATCTTTTTTGGGGGGGGGGCATTTTCAGCCTTTATTTAAACAGGACAGCTGAAGACATGAAAGGGGAGAGAGGGGGGGGTGACATGCAGGAAAGGGCCGCAGGTCGGAGTTGAACCCAGACCCTCTGCGTCAAGAAGTAGGCTAAACCTCTATATATTGGCGCCTGCTCTACCAACTGAGCTACCCGGGCGCCCTTAATCTTAAAAGGGACACGCCGACTTATTGGGACTTTGTCTTATTCACCGTATCCCCCAGAGTTAGACAAGTCCATACCCTTCTCATCTCCGTGCGTGTTGCAACTCTGTCTGACGCACCCAGCGCTAGCCTAGCTTAGCATAGATCCTGGAGGTAACCGGCTCCATCTAGCCTAGTTTAGCACAGATCCTGGAGGTAACCGGCTCCATCTAGCCTAGCTTAGCACAGATCCTGGAGGTAACCGGCTCCATCTAGCCTAGCTTAGCACAGATCCTGCAGGTAACCGGCTCCATCTAGCCTAGCTTAGCACAGATCCTGGAGGTAACCGGCTCCATCTAGCCTAGCTTAGCACAGATCCTGGAGGTAACCGGCTCCATCTAGCCTAGCTTAGCACAGATCCTGGAGGTAACCGGCTCCATCTAGCCTAGCTTAGCACAGATCCTGGAGGTAACCAGCTCCATCTAGCCTACTGCTCCCAGTAAGTGACAAAATAACATCAACATGTTTCTGTTTACATGTTGGGATTTGTAGAGTCACAGGGTGTACAAATAACCAGGTCACTATGCTTTTACTATCTAGTAATTGTTGACTCTATACTCCAACTCTGAGCAAACTCCAGGCGAGCTCTCTGCTCCTCGCCACGGGGCTTCAGGTGCTGCTAGCATATCACTCCGCCCAAGTAGCAGAAGAAGCAGTGCTTCGCCTTCTGAGAATATAGTTCCCAGTATGTATACGGTTAGAAGATGGCTGTGTCTCATGTGATCTTGTTATTTGTACACGCTGTGTCTATACAAATCCCAACATGTAAACAGAAACATGTTGATGTTATTTGTAATTTGTCACTAATTGGAGGCAGTACCCAGGCTAGTTGGGCGAGCTGGATTACCTTCCAGGATCTGTGCTAGCTAGGCTAGGATGGAGCCGGTCCACCTCAGGATCTGTGCTAAGCTAGGCTAGATGGAGCCGTTACCTCCAGGATCTGTGCTAAGCTTGGTAAGCTGGGCTGGAGACGATTCCAGGATCTGTGCTAAGCTAGGCTAGATGGAGCGGTTACCCCGGATGCTGTGCTTAAGCTGGGCTAGAGCCGATTTTCCAGGATCTGTGTGCTAGGTAAGCTGGGCTGGAAGCTGATTCTAAGCGCTATTAGGCTAGATGGAGCCGGTTACCTCCAAAATCTGTGCTAAACTAGGCTAGATGGAGCTGGTTACCTCCAGGATCTGTGCTAGGCTTAGCTAGCGCTGGGGGCGTCAGACAGAGTTACAACACGCTCGGAGATGAGAAGGGTACGTATGGACTGGTCTAACTCTGGGGGATACGAAGTGGGGATGGAATTGAGAACAGCATCAATAGCAGTTGGTCCCGTTGGATGAATCTACTGTTGGGTGCTTGAATGTCTACTGGACATGGCAAAAAAAAAAAAAATTTCCCAAAAAGACGAAATAGAGATTTCCATTTCCTCTTCTGCAGCTTTCATACACGGCAGTACAACTTTTTGGGTATGTTTCCACACTTGATGATCCTGCTTCCACCCCTCGCTGTGTGTACTGTACGTACTGTACGTGTGAGGTTAACTGCCAATGTGCAAAATGGACAAATTCCTCATGGCTTGGTAGCAGGTAATAAAAGTCGTATTATACACATGCGGCTGGTGCTGGACCCTGACTAACATGCTGTGTGTATGGAAAGGTTAATCTGCAGACTCAAGCTCACCAATAACTAAAAATGACCCAGGGGGGTAATACAATCCATAAAATCCACATTGCATGGCCTAATGAGACCAAACGGTGCTCTTTCATGTATTTCGAGGACTTATTAATACAGCAGGTGAACACTTAATCTTCTTTAATTTCAAATATCGAGTATTTAAATCAATAATGTGGAAGTGCATTAAACAAAGGTCGAAAGAACGAAAAGTATCAGAGAGCCGAAAGATGTATTTTCTCGAATAGGAAGGAGAAAATCTTGTTTTTGACATATTAACACACCCACAGAAGAAAGCCCAAAGCCTCTTTTGTTTCTGCAGCCCTGGCTTTTATTTATTTATGTAATATCTAATAACAGGGCATAAAATCAAATTACTCACATTATTACCCATGAACAAGGAGATTTAGGAGGGATAAGCAGTATGGGATAATCTAGACTTTAATCACTTGTTGCTTTGCAGTTTCTTTTTTTGCTCAACCTTGTGTGTAACCCAAAAAGGCTGAAGAGGTCCAAGGTTACTTGGTGAAGTGAAGGCCTTCACGTGATGACTAAAGGCCTTAGTATGCTTCAAGTAAAGGGTCTGATCTTCCAAAGGCAACCAAAATCCCCTTTTTTGACGGATGAATTAAGGGGAAGGTTGTGTTCCACAATTTTCGTAATTTTCTAAAAACCGACAAAGCCAAGCGTGCAGAGGTGTTTGATGAATTGAAGTTTGTGTCTGGATGAATTGTAAGAACAGGACACACGATTTAAAACTGGCACCCACCTATGGGATCAAATAAGGGTCATTACTATTTTGAGCTTGTAAAAAAACAAGTTTTGTACCTGCAGAATTATTTTGTGCATGTGTGAAAAAGAATAAAAATTGCTCATGGGGCAAATAAGCACAAAAAAACGTTTCCTAGCTTCCGGGTTTACTTCTGCATGGTCTCGCTTTGCCAGACCTTCCTCTACAGCGCTGCGGAGGAGGGTCTGGCTATAGTCCATACAGCATTCCTGGATAGGAGAAAAACGTGCTCTGGTTTATTGGCATTTCTCAAACCAATCACAATCGCTAAGCGCCGGATGGAGCAACGGTGCCTCTGCAAAATAGCCTCTGGAAGGAACTTGTTTTGGTGGAACGTGCATACGTTCAAAGGTTGTTTTTAGTTGTGCGACAGAAAACTCAGATTGGACCGATAGTGTAGCTAGCTGTCTGGATTTACCCTGCAGAGATCTGAGGAGCAGTTAACACAAATCCACCGGAGGTTAGAACGCCAACACAAAGATAGGCCAAGGTAACGGACATCCGGCCTAAATCAGGGACATCCGGCGGAATTTCCGGCAGCACCGAAGCAATCCCGGAAGTGGAACGTCAGGGATACAAACTAGCTTTTGAACTGTGCAGCCCACTGCACATACACTTTGAACACGGCCCCTTAACTCAAAATCTGTGGCCGTTTCACGGAATCGCAAAAAATCCGTGATGGGCCCTCGGAAGAATTCCGTGAAATGACCACGGCCCCTTAAGTTAAGGAAAAGGTCGTGGGTAGGCTTACATTTCCAACAATGGAACGGTTGGGTTTAGGAAAATATTAATGGGACGCGGGACAACAATGGGATGGTTGGGTTTAGGAAAATATTAATGGGACGCGGGACAACAATGGGACGGTTGGGTTTAGGAAAATAATAATGGGACGCGGGACAACAATGGGACGGTTGGGTTTAGGAAAATAATAATGGGACGCGGGACAACAATGGGACGGTTGGGTTTAGGAAAATAATAATGGGACGCGGGACAACAACGGGACGGTTGGGTTTAGGAAAATAATAATGGGACGCGGGACAACAATGGAACGGTTGGGTTTAGGAAAATAATAATGGGACGCGGGACAACAACGGGACGGTTGGGTTTAGGAAAATAATAATGGGACGCGGGACAACAACGGGACGGTTGGGTTTAGGAAAACAATAATGGGACGCGGGACAACAACGGGACAGTTGGGTTTAGGAAAATAATAATGGGACGCGGGACAACAATGGGACAGTTGGGTTTAGGAAAATAATAATGGGACGCGGGACAACAATGGGACAGTTGGGTTTAGGAAAATAATGGGACGCGGGACAACAATGGGACGGTTGGGTTTAGGAAAATAATAATGGGACGCAGGACAACAATGGGACGGTTGGGTTTAGGAAACGTGACACGCGGGACACGATCCCCGGTCTCCTGGGTGAAAGTCCTGTGTTCGACCCATCCGCCACCCCAACCAACCTCCTTAAGCGGATTTTGGGGCTTTCATACTACTCGCTACCGTAGTCGCTCCTAATGCCACGTCATCTTCTCATTGACTTTACGTTGGCATTGTTTTCCGTGGTGGCCACACGGATTTTTCACACATTCCGTGCCACCACCACGTAATGCGCGGTTAACAGTTTGTGATCATTTCACGGAATTCTGTGAGACCAGGCTGCACACACACACACACACACACACACACACACACACACACACACACACACACACACATTGAAATAGTTAGTTTTCTAGGCTGTGCATGGTTGGAAAATTCCTAATACAGTACAACAGGATTAATAACTTACCTTGTTTACAGCTCGAGGTGTCCTGTCAACAGTCTCTTTTATAATGGGACAACCAATCTTTTTATGAATGCTTTTAGGGGGTGTTTCTTCAAGTGAGAACATGTTCTTCAGTAATTTGGGTGAGTGTTCAACACCCAGACATCAGGACTCTTTACAGAGGGGAAGACGCTGCAAACCCTTTAGCTTGGTCTCTCTATGTTAACAAAGACTTTTTATTATCTTAAGCCAACTCTACTTTTTGACTGTGGTTCCAGATTTCTGCTGTGTGGTTTGTTCCGGTCCTAAAACACTGTGGAGTTCACAGCACAGGGGGATTCCACCGCTTACTTTGCCAGCTACTTAGACTGTGACCATCAGATGCTTTGGCATCCTCTGAGGGGGGGTTTTCAGCTGCCGCTTTGGACACAAACAAAGAACAGACGCAGGACTGGTTTTTACCTCAGGACACCTCTTACTTGCTCCCTTCTAGAAACTTTGGCAGGATTTTGTTGAATTCATATCTTCCCTTAGCCTGACAAGCCAGACCTACATCAAGATGTTGGGTCTGGGAACTCCCCATTGGCAGGGCTCAATCCGAGGGGCGGGATAAATGGTTGTCTTTCAAATTCCCTCTGCACTCATAGCCAACCAGAGCAACGCTAGTTGATAGATTAAACTTTTGCCGTATCCGGTCGGCAAAACTCCGAACACATCTTCCTTTTTTAAAAATGACTTCAGTGCCGTTCTTTGTTCTTTTCTCAGAAAAGCTGAACTCCAAGTCTTCCAGAGTCGCGGCCAAAGCCGATTCCAAAGACCGCTGTTCGCCAGCAGCAGCAGCCATCTTCTTTGTTTTCAAGTAGCGGGGTATTCACGCGGAACCGTCGCAACTCTGCTGTCCTTATGTTAAGCCCGCCCACCGACTATACCCGATGTGATTGGCCTGACCAGAATTAGTTTTTTCAAGCTCGCAAGCCAACGGAGAGTTGCTAGATTGCTTTTTCTGCCGCTAGGGTGCGTCTAGATTTCTAGGCTAATCTTCCCTAACAAAGACCTGCATGAAATGCTCACACTGGCTAACACTTTCTTTAAAGTCACTGACACTTCCAGTCGTACCCGATTTAAAGAGTCATTTTAGTATTTTTCAACCTGGACCCAATTATCCCATGCATTGGTGCCTAATGTGAACAAAATCTTCAACAAATCAGAAATCGCCAGACTCCATGTAAATAATCAGGACTTTTAGCGTGTATAGAGCCAGCATATCTCCACCAGACTCCATGTAAATAATCAGGACTTTTAGCGTGTATAGAGCCAGCATATCTCCACCAGACTCCATGTAAATAATCAGGACTTTTAGCGTGTATAGAGCCAGCATATTTCAACCAGACTCCATGTAAATAATCAGGACTTTTAGCATATATAGAGCCAGCATATTTCAACCAGACTCCATGTAAATAATCAGGACTTTTAGTGTGTATAGAGCCAGCATATCTCCACCAGACTCCATGTAAATAATTAGGACTTTTAGCGTGTATAGAGCCAGCATATCTCCACAAGTAAATGGGTGAATTAAGAGTTTATTTCAACCAAACCAGAGTGGTGATTGTTGGAACGGTGGAAAGACGAACCAAGATGGCTTTTGGTAGTTTTATTTATTTTCTGTCGACTTTGAGTGAAGTGTGTTTTACGATGAAAAAATAACTATTTATTTACATGGAGTCTGGTGAGTTTGGTGATGGTGATTTCGGGGCTGTTTCATGTAAAACAAAAAGGATCTTACTCTTTAACAGAAAAAGGTCTATCTCTGTAGGGATCCTTTCCATAATGTTGTCAGACACTTAAAATAATAATCTGAGCCTGTCAGCGGCAAAAACAGGACTTTTAGTGGATGAAATTGAAGGTACGCTTTTGCCCAACAAGGTTACATTGAAGCTTTTTTGGCTTAAAGGTACACTGTGTAGGAATTTCTCCCATCTAGCGGTGAAATTGTATTTTGCATTCAAACGAAGTGCTCTCTAGCGCCTCACTTTTTCAAATGCGTGTTGCAACTACGGTAGCCGTTATGTGCTAAGAAGCTATGACAACATCTCTTCCAATAGCGCTTCATCGAGTTATCTTTCGGGAGATGAAGTTCGTTATTTCAAACAAACTGCAAACTTTTTTTGGCGACGAGGATTCCTTCTCCTGTGGCTCGGCTTAAGTATGATCCTCCGTTATGAACTAAAGGGCAGTGCAGGCTTTAAAGGTGCTCTAAGCAATGTTGGGTGACGGCACTTCTTGTTGACATTCAAAGTATTTCCAAACAAAACGAGGCTAACTCGCCCCTCCCTCCTCCTCATCCCATCCCCTCCCTTCCGTGCTTCCGCGCAATTCTTCGCTCACGAGGCTAAGCCAGATCATTGGCAGAGGTCATTTTACACCAACGAGGACATATTTATGAATGAAGACATTGATTTTAGCTAATAAAATACTTCAAACACTACACAGTATACCTTTAACACTGGACTTATTTCAAAAATTGTTGTCCCTATCAGTCACTTAGACACAAATACATGGGAAAATAGGGTCCAGGTTGAAAAATACCAAAGTGACCCTTTAAAATGCTGGTGAACGGTTGTTAGCGTTGGGGCAGAGTGTTGTCTGTGAGGTTTTGGTACGTTTCTTCCTCTTTCGTGAGCTTCCGTGTGCCGGCAGTCGTGTCTGCTGTGGCTTTTTCAGGCTTCCTTCAGGAAGGATGGTCTGCTGTATAATTAATGAGCAGGTGTTGAATTCCCAGCAGGGAAAACAGTGCTGATCGCTCACCTTTAAGGACAAACACTTTGCCAGAGGATAGAGAAAAGTGGAGCAGCGTGAGGCTGTTAGAACGGTATTTTTTTTACACCAGTGTGAATATGGCCACTGCTGTCAGGACAGAGGAGAGCAGACACCGTGGTGAAGCTGTCCACGAGCTCTGAGGAGAGAGACAGAACGGGAAATCAACACCGGACAAGTCAAACATCCGATCCTGGACAGTTTGTTCCGTCAGTAGAAAGGTGAAAGTGAGTGAAAGTCCTTGATGAAGATAAGAAATCCATAAATGTTTCCTATTTAATTTAACCTTTATATCAGCTAAGTCGATTGAGAACAAATTCTCATTTGCAACGCAGATGATCTGGTGATTCTTTGTCCATATAGTGCTGGCCTTCAACAGTTACTAAGGCTCTGCTCCCAATATGGCTCAGACTTTGACTTTAAGTACAATTCTGAGAAGAGTAATATTATGATTGCTAGAAGCAGGGAGGACAATAAACTGTCATTTCCTGCTTTCTCTCTGTCTGGTAGTGTGTGATGAGGTCAAATACTTGGGGTACTACATAACTGATGATCTGTCTGATGATAGGGACATTCACAGACAGTACTGTATGATGTATGCACAAGCTAATATGCTGAATCGCAAATTTAGTGTGTTCATTGTCTGTGAAGACCACACTTTGTATTGTGCTATGGACCGTTTTATTTTTGTGTGTGTGTGTGTGTGTGTGTGTGTGCTGAATAAAGAATAAAGTAAAGATATTCAAATACCTCAAAATGATTGTGGTAATGATTTATTGAAGATAAGCACCGAGATGAATCTACGGCAGACAACTGAACTCTGTCTGACGTTGCATAGGAAACTGTAGAAGTGAGCACGTCCATATTCCAAAACTGCAGACTTGCATCAAAAGAGTGGGGGAGAAGAGTTCAGGTAAACAAGTGGTCAGCCGCCATGTCAAGTACAAGTCTCATAAAGACAGTGATGAAGAACATCAGGAACGTAGCTACAGCCGAGGACACAGAGGTCAAAATATTTTTACTAGGATAATATTCAGTAACTACATCAACATTTACTTTAAAATTAAGGCCTCCTGCTCAAATATACTATATCCTGTGTACTGTATGAGCTTATAAAAGTATGTTTTTTGGGGCAATATACCTTACCAACTACTTTGCTTAACAGTGCCTTTTTTCTAGACGTGTATTCGTGCACTTTCTCTATCATTTTTTTTCAAACATTAACATAAAAAAACAAACACAGTCACATTTTAAAACATGTCTCAAAGTGATAAAACGTAATAACCATTTCTTATCCATAAAAGCCACATGCGGGACTAATGACTTCTGCATTTCTAAAAAGGAATCCTGAACCTCCCTGAAGAAGACCACTGGTTGATCTAAGCAGCATTTTGTACGCATGTCTTCACTTAAGGATGAATAAAACTGTAAAAAATGTAAAATGACATTTGAGCTCTTTTAGTGGCGATTTGGTCAGACTTGAAATTGTCTCTATTGTCTACGCTCAGATGGCGAGAAGACGAATGTACACCGAAGTGGCGTAAGCATTAATCGGGGGTTGAATGTTGAACTGCAGATCCTATTAAAAACACTTACCTAGTGGAAACTTAAAACCATTATTTTTTTGTGGGTGTGTGTGTGTGTGTGTGTGTGTGTGTGTGTGTGTGTGTGTGTGTGTGTAGGGGGATCACTGACAGTGTTTCAATGATGTACTTTCTGTTGCTGGACTGAATACATGACTGCCCCCTAGTGGCAGGAGCACCTTTAAACACAATGCAAACCCTGAGAAAGAACTGCTGAAACCCAAAGTTTTACAGCAGAGTGTCTGACCCAGCAGTTATTCTATTCTTCTCCCGTGATAATATTACAGGTTGGGTTTTTTTTTTTTTAATCCAGCTGGTAAAAGCTTCTCCAGTGTACTGAATAAGCAGGTACAGTTTTGGTCTGGTATCTTCACTCGCGTGTCAACGGGACAGTAGGAGTTGGCCCATGTGGCCAGGTAAAAAAAACAACAGCATCCTGCCACACAGAGATGTTGATCCAAACTCTGGTCTACCTCCACGTTGTCTCCTCACACCTGGCACTGGCTGGCCTGTGGTTTGGACGCCAACGTCCTCTCCCACTCGTCCTTCACCACTTTGTAAAGCTCCATGGTGGCTCTGGCGTCCTCCACAGACGAGTGGCCCTTCCTCCCAGTCTGAAGACACAAGAGACACTTTGGCTGAAACATTCCCACTCCCAGGATTCCTTTAACCTGCAGCGGTGGATCTGTCATTGACTATTGACTCACACATGATCAAAGTAGATTCCAGCCTCTTGTTTAGTACTTTCTTCAGGAAAGAACTTTAAACCTAAGGGCTCCCGCACACTGGCTGCGTGTCGGCTACGTGGCGTGCCTGTTGTCATTTCGGCTCCTATGTTAACAGGTTAGAGCTTGCACACTGCCTGCGTGACACGCATGGCTCGAGCCGCGCCGCAAACGCGTGGATGCTAAAAATAGAACCAACGCCTATTTTTTCACGCGACACGCAAGCGTGTTGGAAGCGTTTCCAGGCAAAATAGAATAGGAAAAGATGTTTATATGTCGTTTAGACACGAATACATTTAATAAATGACATTTTGATGTTTGAAAGTCTCTAGGTTTTGACATAAATGCAGATATAAATTTAATCTTTTTAAATAAATATAAATAATAATATGCGATCTTCAAATATTGCACCTGTCAATACAGAACGAAATATTCTGTAGCCTATTTTGCCGTCAATACTGCCGACGCTGTCTTGGCTGTAATCAAATCAGTATATATTTATGAACATGAAGTATATTACTTCTTGAGTGAAGTCAATTTCCACAACTCTCTCTCCATAGGTCGAACAAGGGTGATCCAAATCACGCGACTGTTTTTCTAGTTGAAACTGGGCACTTTCTAGTCTACACTTCGAGTTTGTAATGATGGACGACCAATCAATGGGACGATCAATGGGAAACATCCATGTGTACAGACAAGGCTAGCAGCAGCAGCGCCGCGTCAGACACGTTTGTGGTGTGCAAAGACACAGAAAATGCGGCGCAGCCGCCACGCTCACGCCACGCAGGCAGTGTGCAGGGGGCCTAACTGAAAAAACACACAGATTTGCAGTTTTTCACACCAACAAAAAGTCCTTTGCAGCCGTGGAATACACAACACTGCAGGCCTCTGCTAGATCTACACTACTATGTTTTGGTTAAAAATAAATAAAAAATTATCTTTTGCTATATTAACACCTCGCGTCCACACTACGCTGGCGTTTCTGAGCCCTTAAAACGGAAATATCTGGAAAACATTGCTAACCCCCGTTGTGGTTTGAAAACTCCAGGGTAGCTCTGTATGTACGGAAGCTGCTGAAGACCAGCGTAGAGCTCCTCCTACCTGGATGTCTCGGTTGAAGATGGCCTTGGTGAGTCTCTTCAGCGAGGCACACTCTTGCACGGCGAAGCCGGCCTTCTCGTTGAGCAGAGGGATGCGAGACGTGTCTCGGGTCAAGGCGCCGGGGTGAGAGTAACCCAGGACCTTGAAGTCATTGTGGACGGCGTGGCCAATCACCACCTTCCCCATGAGCAGCCTCAGTATCTTCCAACAGAGGGAACACATTCACTCTCAGGAAATCATCGGGTTTATACACAATAAACTGCACACTAGGGGCACAAAATTAGCACAATTCACCGGACAAATGCTGATTAAAATATGCAAGCGGCAACTGCCAAGAAAACCAATGAGAATCTATTGAGTGGCTGGTAAAACGTGAACATTCACTAGCCATTTGGCCGCTGGACCAAACAGTTAAAGGTGCTCTAAGCGATGTTGGGTGACGTAACTTCTTGTTGATGTTCGAAGTATTGTCAAACAAGCTCGCCCCTCCCTCGTCCTCATCCCGTCCCCTCCCCCCTCCCTTCCGCGCACTAATACATCCATGGCACTAACCCCCACCCCCAAATCCTTCTTGTCGGTTATTTTTAGTGTTGCAGGTTGGTGCAGTTTGTTTTTGATGCCTTTTTCGGAGCCTGGGCTGTCTACAGAGACCGCACTTTTTTTTTTACAGTGTGTTCAGGGGACAGGCAGCTTGCGGATAGTGAGGAGATGTTTGCTGTATGGGACAAAAAAAATGTTGTAGCCTAAAAAAAACGCGTCACATCGCTTAGAGCACCTTTAACTTTGCACCCAGTTTGGCAGACTTGGGTTGGCAAACCGTGTCGGGCAGCGGTTTAGGACTAAATCATTGTCGATGATTTTCTAAATGAATGGATTAATTGTTTGGTCTCTAAAATGTCAGAAAATGGTGAAAATCTGGATCAGTGTTTCCCAAAAAGCCCAAGCTGACGTCCTCAAATGTCTCGTTTTGTCCACAACTCAAAGATATTCAGTTTACTGTCACAGTGGGGGGAAAAAAGCTCACAACGGCTACACGTTACGTTACATCTCAATACGTTTCTGCAGTGGGAAAGTGCAAAGAGGCGATGGACGCAACCGAGGAAAAACACGTGTGTAATCAAACAGAGACCCCGGGCAACGATTTCCTCACCTCCTTCCTGGCCTCGGCGTACGGTATGGCGTTGACGAGGTCGCTGCGCCGGATGCCGCTCCACCGGGTGCGGTAGTCGGTGACGGGCACGGAGGGGTTGATGAATTTATCGTAAACCACGTCTCCGTCGTAGGACACCAGACTGCAGCGCGCGAGCTGGCTGATGCTCCCCTTTGGTCCCGTGCCCACCATCTCGCAGTCAATGGCGAGGAACTTGGTGGGGTTCCCCGTTGACGTCTGAGCAGCGGCGGGTTTATGGAGGCTTGAGGCTGAGGGGCGATGGGCAGAGGCTGTCGGGTGTGCGTTCCCAGGCTCCTTTGGCTTTTCGTGGCTGCCCGTGCTGTCCACAGAGGCAGCCGAGGAAGGCGGGCTGTGTGCGGACGTCGAAGGCTGGGCGCTAGAGTGGGAAGCGCCGGGTGCGCCGCTCGGGCGAGGTAAACTTTTGCCGTGCGTGGGAGCGGAGGGATGCTTTGCAGGTGCTCCGTTCTGGCGCGGAGGAGGTGGCTCGTGTCTGAACTGTCCCACTCTGTGGTTGTATTTATTTCGGCCTTGCGGGAAGCCCCTCTGCATCTTTTTACGAAACCAATTGTTGTTCCTCCTTTGGTTTCCTGTCTGAGGTCCGCTCTGCGCAGGCTCATCAGACACGTTGAGCATAATGTCCGACATGGTTGTGGTCGCAGCCCAGCAGAGGACAAAAGTAACGTTTGCTCAAAGCAATTGTTTAGATCGGCTTCACTAGATCTCCTCAACAGGTCTTCGCCCTTTGTAGTCCAGTGTGTATCGGCTGAAACCTGTTAGAATGTATCATCCTGCAAAACAAACACAACATTCATTTATCGAACCATGTCTCGATTGGCAGGACTTGAATGTATAACTGCTATATAACCTGTGTGCGCACCTACCTGCAAGCTAAAGCAGGAATTTTAAGAGCGGCATTTGAACGCACGATCGAATTTACATAAATGTTGACTTTTGTTTTCTCATCAGTAGTGGTGGAAAGTAACTAAGTACATATACTGTACTAAAGAACAATTGTAAGGTACTTGGATGTTTACATTTTATGCTACTTTATACGTTAACTCCACTACAATTCAGAGGAGAATATTGTACTTTTTACTCCACTACATTTATTTATTAGCTTTGGTGGCTTTGCGGATTCAGATTATTAACACAAAATACAAATCAACAAATGAAATAGGATGTATTATTATAAGATAAGATACCCAGAAGTATATAAAGTATGGTTAGGCAGCATATGGATATTATATCGATATCGTAATATGAGACTAGATATCGTCTTAGATTTTGAATATCCTAAGTGTTGCCTTTTCCTGGTTTTTAAGGCTGCGTTACAGTAAAGTGATGTCATGTTCTGAACTTTCCAGACTTAATAGCTGTTCTATTATTTGCCTTTACCGACTTAATCATTACATCTACATTGCTGATGATTATTGATTACAAATCTCACGGTGTAAATATTTTGTGAATGCACCAATTGTCAACCCTACAATATCGATATCGAGGTATTTTGTCAAAAATAACATGATATTTGATTTTCTTCATATCGCCCTGTCCTAATATATAACCTAATTAAAATTAGCTCCAGCTTTACCGGCTGCAACGTTAAAGTGATCAACACATGAATACATGATTCATCATAATCCAGTAATGTCATGTTTTATTCTGAAATGGGCCATTCTGCATGATGAGAACTTTTACTTTTGGTACTGTGAGAATATTTTAATGCTTATACTTTTGTATTTTTTACATGTGGACAATTTTAATTGCAGAACTTTTACTTGTTGAGTATTTTTGCTTCAGTGAAAGACAAGAATACCTGTTCCACCACTGCTTATCAGATCATGGTTTTAAACGTACATTATGTAACTTTCTGCCGCTAGGGGTCTCTCAACCAAAACAATGGACGGCAAAACTGGACTTTTGTTGACTATGGGAGTTTTTAGTGTTAAACACCTTCGCTGCCGGTTAGAATGCATCAGTTCACGGACGAGTTTACCCATTCAAGTTTATTCACGTTACGTTTAGTAACGTCTATTCATGTTATTGTAAGTAAGTAAGTAAGTAATTTATTTGATATAGCACCTTTCACAGACAGAGTCACAAAGTGCTTCACACAAAATACATTTGATTAAAAAACATTAAAATCCAAAACAGAAAATAAACAAGCAACAATAAATGCAGTTAGAGTGAGGGTTCAAAAAACCCAAAAATTACAAACATGAGACAAAAGCCATTTGGAACAAGTATGTTTTCAAATGCTTTCTAAAAGCGTCAACCGAGATTGCAGAACGTAAGTTAACAGGAAGAGCGTTCCACAAGGTCGGAGCTACCACTTCGAAAGAACGGTCACCTTTAGTCTTTAAACGAGTGCGAGGGGCCATCAGTAGTCCCTGGTTAGAGGACCTGAGTGACCTGGTAGTGATGTACGGCTGGAGCAGGTCAGAGATATAAACAGGCGCCTGACCATGCAATGCTTTATATGTCAGAACTAGAACCTTAAATTGGATCCAAATTGGATTGTAATAAAATAGCTGCAGTTTCCCCAACATAATTACGTTTTTCTCGATTAGATTTTTATTTGTAGCTGACCAGTTAGCTAGCTAGTAAGCCAGCAAGCTAACCGTAGCCAGCAGCTAAAACACAAAATATTTCACATATCAGTGTCACCTTTTGGATGGTTTCAACACCGGGGCGGACGGGGTGTGTTGTAACGCTAGCTAGCTACTAAACGAGGCTGAGAGACGGGTGTGGATGGGGATTGTCGGGGAAATCTCTGCGATGGCGAGCCAGGACGTTCGATGCCGGTTGTGCAGCAGCAGAACATCTCCCAGCTGCCCACAATTATCTCCCCTTCACTTTTCAGTAATCTTAACTCTTCGTTTTGGTGCTTAACCCACCTTTTGTTTTAATTTAGCTAACCGTAAAGACAGCTAAACGCGAAGGGGGGAGAAATTCGGCAGGGAGGAGATTTTCAGAACATACACCGGTGGCGCTGCGGAGATGTAGCTAACGCTATGGATGGCCGCTGTTGTGATTCGGTGCTGGATCTGATATGGTCTGTTTCCCGACGTTTAATTAAACTGCCATTAGCGTCGTAAGCACCAGGCACTGGAGATATGTTCTGGCCGGGGGGTTGCTGTAATGAAAGTAGCTGGCTGATAGCTGACTGGGAACTAACGGTAACTAGCTAGCTAGCTAGCTAGTTATACAGACAGACCGGGGTGTGCTAGCTGGCTAAATTAGCATTAAATTAATCGTCTATCTATACGGCTAACGTTAACGTTACTAGTGAAGTTATTCGTGGGTTAGCTCAGTCCTGTTAACTGTGGTTGAAACAGTCATACTAAAAATTACTTTATTAGCGTGTTGAACGATGTTGTAACCTCATAATGTTACCCACAAAGCATTAGCATCAACGTGAGCTACTTGCCAACCAGCACATTGTAGTAACGTTAAGCTGGTATCGATATTGAACTTTCAAAATAAATAAGGTCTCTGTTGTATTACTGTGATAAAAAGCGGGATGTTATTAATCACAAAATTATGCTGTATGGCATTAGGGGTGGGAATCACCACAGGCCTCACGATACGATATCATCACAATACTTATGTCACGATACGATATTATTGTGATTTTAAACATATATAACTGCTAAATAATTAAAAACAAATGAATGTTTTCTTATAATTAAAAAAAATAATGTAGTGCTTCAGTGAGAGTTTGCGAACTTGTCTGTTAGAGACAGAGGGCAAACAATTACAGGTTCAAAGAAACAGGTTTAATATCCTGTGTCGCTGTCGCCAATGCTATGCACCTGGAACCCAGTCAAGGACATTTTTATTTTTTATTTATTTCTTGTTTACACCTCATTATCATTTAATTTGGTTCTGGTAGTCCATAAAAGGGACTTTCGTAGTTTTTTCATATGTTCAATAGTTTGCATTTATCCTCTGTTATAATAATACATACAATACAGGCCAAAAGTTTGGACACACCTTTGCATTCAATGCATTTCCTTTATTTTCATGACTATTTACATTGTAGATTCTCACTGAAGGCATCAAAACTATGAATGAACACATGTGGAATTATGTACTTAACAAAAAAATGTGAAATAACTGAAAACATGTCTTATATTTTAGATTCTTCAAAGTAGCCACCCTTTGCTTTTTTTGATAGCGCTGCAAACCCTTGGTGTTCTCTCAATGAGCTTCATGAGGTAGTCACCTGAAATGGTTTTCACTTCACAGGTGTGCTTTGTCAGGGTTAATTAGTGGAAGTTTTTCCCTTATTAATAAAAAAGCAAAGGGTGGCTACTTTGAAGAATCTAAAATATAAGACATGTTTTCAGTTATTTCACACTTTTTGTTAAGTACATAATTCCATATGTGTTCATTCATAGTTTTGATGCCTTCAGTGAGAATCTACAATGTAAATAGTCATGCAAATAAATTAAAAAAAACACACTGAATGAGAAGGTGTGTCCAAACTTTTGGCCTGTACTGTACATATTAGAGATGCACCGATAGACCGGCCGGTGACCGCAATTGGCCGGTTTTCACGTGCTCGGCCATGACCGGCGACCGGCAGGTCAGTCTGACATATGCCGATTTCATGCCGGTCAACACTACAATTAACTGACAACATAAGTTATACGAGTTACAGTTCTCAAGGATGCACGCACAGGGGAACCTCGGGAATTAACCTGCAACATGTCAGCTGTTTGGGAATTCTTCAGCGTGTGTGCAGAAGATAACAAGTTTGCAATATGCAACACTAGCAAGGAAAAAGTAGGGCGTGGAGGGACGACACCAAAAACCAAAATCACATTTTTTTTAGTGCGATATTGGATGTGAAAAGAAGGAAATGGTTCTAACATTGACCTTTAGATGTGTGTGAATTTCCCACACCAGGAGTAATTTATATAGTTCTATTTTATAGTGATCCATTATCTGTTAAAGAAAAGATAGAAAATAAATATTTGTGTGTGCTGTAAAGTGGTTAGAAAAAAATGAAATCGGAATCGCCTAAAATCGGTATCGGCTGGCCTAACTCAAAGAAAATCGGAATAGGCCTAGAAAGTTGTAATCGGTGCTTCTCTAATGGTGTAGACACATATAGCCGACGGGCGAACGTCGATATGATCAGTCGCGTCCCCGAGGTCCAAAAAACTGCCACAGAACAGACCAAAAAGACGAGAGGAGACGAGACGTAATACATCTCCATAACAGCAGGCGGCGCTAATCTGTGTTGTTGCCCAAGAAATGAAAACCGGCAGCTGATTGGACGAACGCGTCACATGGGTTTGTTTTCTCCGGAAATTCAGAGCCAGACTGTCATGGCGGCCGTTCAGAATACGATCTTATATTGTACTAAAATAGTTCATCGAGACATGTTTCTGAAAACATTTTAAGCGAGAAATAGGTCGTGCAGTTGCTGAATCTGTCTTCATTTCAGCTCAACAAAGGTCAGTTTAAAAGATTTTCATCAGATTTTGAGAGACTCTAGTCACCTCATTGCGCTCGTCATTTCCGGGTGAGTCCCGACTGCCCTGCCGCCGATTGAACATGTCAGGTCGGCCAAAATGAACGCAGACAGCCCCCCAGACTGATGACGGCACGGGACACACCGAACAGATTTGAGCCACTGACCTCGCCAGACTGTCCCACGGCCGATAATCGGCCTGATGTGTCCCGGCCTTAAGACATATATTCATTGCTATCCAGTGAACTTACTGATTTAGAAAGGGGGGAGGTTAACATTTTTGCAAGGCACTGTATCCGTGTCACATGCTCATTAGGGGCTGAGCCCCCGCTAAAGCTCGGATCCTAGAATCGCCCCTGACGTGAAACAACCTACATTTGCTTCATCTTTAACACTCCTGTACAAAGGATTGACAAGCTACTGACACAAAACTATGTATGTACAAACAAATTAAACATGCAGCTAATGTCCTAATTAGCTCGTAAAGAAAAAATAAAAAAAAATCTAACGTTGAATTTCGCTTCTGACATTAGCGAACGCGGATGTTGACGAGCGAACGTTAGCTCGCTGACGCTAACGCTATCGGAGCGGTTACTATGCTAACTAATTCGGTGGTTAGCGGTTGCTAGATACGACCGTTTCTTAACGGAAAATTCGGCTTAGCGTGTTTGTGAACGTTAGTAGGTTGATATCGATAGATTCCCAATTTGGAAAATCTCTGAAAATAACTTTGTGAAATGTAAAACCAGACCTGCTGCACACTGTGGACCTCAGTCTTTCTTCCTGCTCGCAACAAACTATCAATATCCGGGTCATGCTGCCTTCGGGGACAGCCAGAAATTGTGAAATACTTGGTTGTAGACGCTTTAAATTAACTCGTAATTTTAAGATAGCCTACTTTGTCATTATATTGCGATACTATCTATTATAATGACTTAAAGGATCTGTTTTAACAACATTGGCGGAAATGGGCATCCATACCTGAATTAAACACACAATTTCTGCCATTTACTCGCCGCAGCCAGTCAACAAAAACATATCCATAAAACAACCACTAGCTAAATCAGAGACAGCTTAGAGAACCTTTGACTTAAGACGATATCGCTACCTTCTTAATTTGTGGTAATTGATTGAATGTTGATTTTACGAATATCGATTGTAAAGTCCGGGATCCGACCTACCGATGCGGAATTTACGTGAAGCACCTGAACGCACTCTAGCTGCATGTGAAAGCAACTAGCTGGCTAGCTAGCTATTGGCTAACTACAATTAACATTTGTGAAATGAAAAGCACGGGACTTTAAGTTACGTTACTGTGCGGGTTAGAACGTATTTTAGACACACTTCCGTGGTTTTAACTGGGAAAATAACTTTGCGTTTACAAGCTAACGTATGTTACCATTAGCTCATCTCCAAGTTCTATGTCAGTGAAACTGCTAGCTAGCTAGCAGCAAAGGCTTTGGAGATGTTTACATCCAGCCTTTCTACACAACAACAGAGGGACCTGGCGAAAAGACTCACCACTTTCCTGTCTCAGTACAGCCACGTATCCGACTCCTATATCATTGTACGTATCGACGATTGACTTGTTTACAGTTTGCAGCCTTTCCAGATTAACCCAGCTAGCCAGCTATATTAGAGGAGACAATTCCTGCTGTGTTTTGAAACAAAGATGCTTTAAAAAAAACAACATGAGGCTGCTATGGCAACTTACTTTTCCATGACAACACATTGTTATCGTGCATAACGGTACATCATTGTGTACATTTGTAGCTACATTTTGTGTCAGCCATATGCATTTTTTTGTGAGATGTGGTGCAATGTAACTTAGTGCATTTACTCTGGTTTTGCACAAAGAGGAGTATTAGGGCTGGGCGATAGGGAGAAAATCAGATATCGCGATATTCTTGACCAAATACCTCGATGTCGATATTTTGCGATATTCTAGGGTTGACAGTTGGTGCTTCAACAAAATATCTTCACGCTTACATTTTAGATAAATAATCATCAGTAATGTGGACATAATGTCTAAGTGGGGGAAAGGCAAATAATAGAACAGCTAGAACAGTCTGGTAAGTACAGAAAAGTACATCACTTTACTGTAATGCAGCCTTGAAAACCAGCAAAGGACACCACTTCTGTCATATCACGATATTACGATATCCAAATCTAAGAGGATATCTAGTCTCATATTGAGATATCGATATAATATCGATATATTGCCCAGCCCTTATATATATAGATCAGGCCCCTATATACATTTAGGTTCACAATACATTTTGGCCCACCTACTTTTTGTCATTTTTCACAGCGTTTCTTTCTGACATTTTTGACACTTTGGGCATTTTCTTAGACATTTTTTTGCCACCCAATCTGTAAGTGAGAAGACTATATGAGACATGCAATAATTCAGTCAAAGATATTTGACTTTTCCCATGACATAAAAGCAATACACTCTATGTCTGGCCCTTGATGTGAGTCTCATTTTCTAGTGTGGCCCTTAAGGAAATTGAGTTTGACACCCCTGAACCAAAGGATGAGGTTTTACTTTGTGTGTGGCGAAAATTCCTTCTTAAACTAAATAAAGTCCTTAAAAGGCCTCTTGGATTAGCAGGAAAATGCGTCGTCACAAAGCTAAAAACAGCGATTTTTCTTCTGTGGTTCTCACAGGACAGCAATGCCACAAACATATGATGTTCATATAGAATATGATGCATCCCTGCATATTAAATAGGGGCATACCGATACTTCGATCTGGATCGATATATTGATTCGATCCTCAATGATCCAATATTATCAATGCAAAGTGAAAATATCAATACATATTGTCATCTTTAAGATGCGCCTACATTTTGAAAATTCCCACTTAATATTTATTCTTTTTATTCAAAAGAATAGGTTGTTTGTAATCCAGAAACATCAGATAAAATAGGAAAACGCTGACAGGGAACATATTTCTTCCACCACTGGATGGTATATGTTTATATTCTTGATTTGAGAACTGCTGTATGGAAAGGATCCTCCAGCTGTCTGGTGTAAAGAAATAAGTTATTTAACCACAATTAGACAACTGGATTTCTATACCCCATCCCTTTGCAGTTTCTCTAATAACTGTCATTTTGTTATTTCCCCTGCAGGAGTTCTTCACTGAAGATCTCTGGCACACATTACCCAACACCTGGCAGCCTATGCTGCAGGACCTGTCGTATCCACAGATCGCAGACCTGTTACTGGATGCTGCACACAGAGACAAGAGGTACTACTGGATTGTAACTAGAGATGGCCCGATACCATTTATTGCTTCCCGATAACGATTCAGATACCTGAACTTGCGTATCGGCCGAAACCGAGTACCAATCCGATACCAGTGTGTCATATATTTTGTTATGTTCTAACAACTGTATACTACTATCCCTGTATGGATGTGATATGATTTCTATCTTTGTTGTCTGTCTGGCTCAGGTTAAACTCTTTGTGAAACATGAACAAACACAAACAATGAATGCCACAGAACTTTCTTTTATTATCCAGTTTGACAGTCAGTTGTCAGCGCATTTTCAAGTCCTTACTCCAAGGAACACAAGAGTGAAGAAAGTAAAAGCAACAAAAAAAAACGCACAACAAAAGCACAGAACAGCAAAGGGTTACTAGATAATACCAATGCTTTACTATAATCATAACTATTTGTATAGCACTTTTAAAAACAATAATTTTTTGACAGTGCTTTGACAGAAGAAACAGAAGGACATACAAATCAAAACAACACATATATACACATCATTGTAATAGTGAAAATAGAAGATGGGGCACCTTTGAAAAAGTACAGTAAAAACGACATATAAACAAAATTAAATATGGTTCAAATGAACAGGCGATGGGGTAAAAATACGATACAAAAGACGACATCACATAAAAACAAGTCTATAAAAATGTGTTATTTAGTTATTTAACCTTTGTCTTCCGGTCGACGATGCAACTTCTTATTTTTCTGGGTCAACATTTAAAATGAAAACTTTTTTTCAACTATTTGAGCGAAGTGTTTTTTGTCACTTTTTTCAATAATTTTGGACATTTTCCTCTTTTTTCCCTTTTTTTTATTTAATTATTTTCAAATGCTATGAAATAAAATACTAAACTGATCATTTAATCT
Organism: Perca fluviatilis; assembly: GCF_010015445.1. Lineage (NCBI taxonomy): Eukaryota > Metazoa > Chordata > Actinopteri > Perciformes > Percidae > Perca > Perca fluviatilis. The sequence goes on from NC_053118.1 coordinate 35,046,459, forward strand.
ACTTGAGAAGAGCGTTGTATAGAACCATCTACATATTTCTTTTTTGTTGACAACTTGGTTAAAAGAAACCCAAATTTCTGTTATAGAAACTTTTTGAAAATGGGTCAAATTTGACCCGAGGACAACAGGAGGGTTAAAAAGAAGTCCCTGATTCACCAAGCCTTAGGTTGTTTCAAAGCCGAGGAGTTGGATTTCTGCTCACTATCTTATCAGGAAACTGTAGTTTGTTTGTGTGAAGTCTGGCAGCAAATTAGGAATATTACTTGTCTAGAGTAGATTTATGAGGGGTCTCAGAATCCAGTTTAAATCATATTGAGTGAAAAAAATAGAAAAAAATAATAATTAGTTCTGAACTAATGATTCTGAAGGCATGTACTAGATGCGGTCTTCTCTAACAGGCTGATTAGTTTCTGTTGCTGCCGGCCTCGTGATCAAAATGATGACCGTAGAGCGTTTGTCATTACAGATACCCTTCGGTGTGGCCTCTGTCGCTCTTGGCGTTCCGTGCCACAGCTCACGCTCTGGCGTTTCCCAGAGAGTGCAGGCGGGGGCGAGGCACGGCGGCCGGCTCGGAGAAGCCTGAGGAGTTCCTGCACAACCAAAGTCAGAGCGCCCTGCTGGGACACATATTCAGGAAACACGTCAAACCCAAGAAACAGCACGAGATCCGCAAGCTGGGCTCGGTACAGGGTTTAATATTTGCTACCATGTCCCTGATTTTTAAAGGACAAATCCGGCACAAAATGAACCTAGGGGTTAATAACACATTTGTGCAACCAGTACGGATGGGCATCGTTTGGATTTTAACGATTCTGATTCCAATTCCGATTCTTCCTTTCGATTCCGGTTCTTATCGATTCTCGATTCCGATTCTTTGAGGGGTGGAGTTGAAACGGGTTAGATGCTTATTTCACAAATAAGAGGAAAGTTTTATTTTGATTCATAGGTGGCTTGCAGTTTTACAGCTTTTACAATGCAAAATAAAGCCAGACTAGAGCTCCGCTTACTGTGCTGCACGGCTCCAACACAACAAGCGCATGGCCGCTACGGAAACCAAAACTTGCGCATATTAAATTTGCAACCTATGATCAGATTTGAAACCAAATCCTCCAAACGATTCCGATGGAATCGTAATTTTTGAAACGATTCCGATTAGGAATCGGTTCTCGATGCCCAACCCTAGCAACCAGTAACATAGCTCAAGCACGGCGTTCGTGGTTCGACTGGTCAAGACTGCTCAAGACTGTTTTCCCAAGATGGCGCCCGCCTGTACCCGTGAACGGTACTGTCTTTATAAACTATCTTTTTAATAAACCGTCTGTACACTTACAAAGTTCTCAAGTCTTCGGTTAACATGTAGGGACCCTCATTATGCTACTGTGGAAGTGTGGTGCTATTTTGAGCCTTGTTAGTGGTGTAGAAATAGCGATTTCCTTTTACTTTACGCATGCCCCAACGACTAGCGTTATAAGCTAATTAGCGGTTTGCGCTAAAACTGGTCACATTCAATTAGCATGAAAACATATCCCAGAGAAAGGTCGACTCGGTACACATGTGTGATTAACCCCTAGGTTCATTTTGCGCCAGATTTGTCCTTTAAGTTGACATTTAAAAACATGGACTTTTTTCGGTTAAGTGGTTTTAACGTGTTTCTTTTTTTAAATCCCAGCTGGTAAAACAACTTTGTGACCAGACTGACTGCAACAGTGTGGTGGATGTGGGCTCTGGACAGGTATTACTTTATTCCTATTACACCTATTTATATTTGTATATACAGTGCTGATAGAGATTGCAGTTATGGTAAATAAGCTATAATTAAGGTGTGGTTAAGTTTCGAACTGCGAAGATTAATCCATTAATCGATTAGATGCCAACTATTGAATTTATCGCCAACTGTTTTCATAATCGATTAATCGGTTTGAATAAAAATATTTTTTGTGATTTAAAAAAAAAAATAAGTCTTCTCTAGTATTTTCTAGTTTCTGACAGTAAACTGAATATCTTTGAGTTGTGGGCAAAACGAGACATTTGAGGACGTCATCTTGGGCTTTTTGAAAAACACTGATCCAAATTTTTTACCAGTTTCTGACATTTTATAGACCAAACAACTAATCGATTAATCGAGAACGTAATCGACGATGAAAATAATCGTTAGTCGCAGCCATAAAACATTGAAAAAATGCTCATCACAATTGGGTCATCAGATTGCTTGTTTAGTCCATTTATTATCAAGTAAAAGCAGCAAATCTTCAGAAGGTGTTAAGCAATTAAAACACTTGGTTAAGTAAGTCTAACAATATGCTATATATATTTTTTTTTATTGTCAACAAATCATATATGTCTCACAAATATAGTGTTTTTAAGTAATTCCTGGTTGTCCTCCCCCAGGGAAATTTTAAGCATCAAAGACTTAATTTCCTGCATTTTGATACACTTTAATGCACCAATTCACAGCTGAAATACCTTTATTCAGCCTATGCAAAGAAAAAAAACACATGACAATTCAAAATATGTCAAAAATATAATGGAAAGTATGTTGTATGTTATTGTGCATTTTTAAGTGGGAAATCCTGGAGCTTTCTTAGTGGGTATACCTGCGTATCACGTAGCAGACTGATCTCAGGAAGTGGCGTATGTATGACACACCGATTCGTATGCCATTATTGGCGTGTTATCAAGACGCATACTGACTTTATCGATGCCGTTTGGCCTCAATTGACTTAGATTACCTGGCGATTGCGTGTGAATTTACGCCGTAGCGTGTAGTATGAAAGGGCGAAAATCCGCTTAGGATGGTCGAGGTGGTGGACGGGTCAAATACAGGACCTTCACCCAGGAGACCGGGGATCGTTTCCCGCGTGTCACGTTTCCTTTGAGTCCCGCGTGTGACGTTTCCTTTCCACGTTTGTTGTTTTCCTAAACCCAACCGGTTCTTCTTTTCCTAAACCCAACCGGTTCTTCTTTTCCTAAACCCAACCGGTTCTTCTAAACCCAACCGGTATTCTTTTCCTAAACCCAACCGGTTCTTCTTTTCCTAAACCCAACCGGTATTCTTTTCCTAAACCCAACCGGTTCTTCTTTTCCTAAACCCAACCGGGTATTCTTTTCCTAAACCCAACCGGTTCTTCTTTTCCTAAACCCAACCGGTTCTTCTTTTTCCTAAACCCAACCTGAGTTCTCCTCTAAACAAAACCTTTAATCTTTTTCTAAACCCAACTGGTTTTTAACTTTAACTTTTTCAAACCTTAACTCTTTCCTAAACCCAACCGGTATTCTTTTCCTTAACCCAACCGGTTCTTCCTAAACCCCCGATTCCCTTTTCCCAAACCTTAACCGGTTTTCTTTTCCTAAACCCAACCTGTTTTTCCTTTAAACCCAACCGGTTCTTCTTTCCTAAACCCAAACCATTGTTCTTCTTTTCCTAAACCCAACCGGTTCTTCTTTTCCTAAACCCAACCGGTTCTTCGTTTCCTAAACCCAACCGGTTCTTCTTTTCCTAAACCCAACCGGTATTCTTTTCCTAAACCCAACCGGTTCTTCGTTTCCTAAACCCAACCGGTTCCTCTTTTCCTAAACCCAACCAGGTCTTCTTTTCCTAAACCCAACCGGTTCTTCGTTTCCTAAACCCAACCGGTTCCTCTTTTCCTAAACCCAACCCGCGTGTGACGTTTCCTAAACCCAACCGTAGCCTCGCGGTAACACGCCACACGTAGCCTCGCGATAACTCGCCACGTGGCTTTAGAAAGCGCCATGTATGTTTACCCTGTGACGTTGCAGACTGCCGTGCGCTGTATACAGCATAGACATACACGCGGATTGCTCAAAATGCGTACAGATAACACGCCACTTGGCTTTAGGAAAGTGGTGTGTATGTTTACGCGAAGTCATGATGTCATATTGCACGTAGACTACACAGTTGGTGTGCGTCTTGTGATGGTGTATGTGCACCTCACATGAATAACAATAAAATCATCGCACATTAAATGTTTTTTTTTTTTCCACCCACAGGGTCATCTGACTCGTTTCCTGTCCTTTGGGCTCGGACTGTCTGTGACCGCTATTGAGGCTGATCACACCCTGGTTGCTATGGCGTCCAAGTTTGATGGACAGTTACTGTGGGCCTTGGAGAAGGAAAGGCAGAAAAAGGTTGGGGCTTTGCTGAACTTATTGCACACTACCATAAACAAAGCAGAGCATTAAATTGTCAAAATCCTTTTTTTTGTTACACTCGCTGAGAGGTTCCTAAAAAAACAAAAATTGAAGCCTTTTGGTATTTGTTGGTTCATCACCTTTCACATACAAGTCATTCAATTAAGATAAAAATCTTATAGCAGCTTCAACGTGCTTTATCTTCTGCTATAGATGATACAGTGCCTTGCGAAAGTATTCGGCCCCCTTGAACGTTTCGACCTTTTGCCACATTTCAGGCCTCAAACATAAAGATATAAAACTGTAATTTTTTGTGAAGAATCAACAACAAGTGGGTCCCAATTATGAAGTGGAACGAAATTCATTGGCTATTTCAAACTTTTTTAACAAATAAAAAACTGAAAAAGTGGGCGTGCAAAATTATTCAGCCCCTTTACTTTCAGTGCAGCAAACTCTCTCCAGAAGTTCAGTGAGGATCTCTGAATGATCCAATGTTGACCTAAATGACTAATGATGATAAATAGAATCCAGCTGTGTGTAATCAAGTCTCCGTATAAATGCACCTGCTCTGTGATAGTCTCAGAGGTCCGTGTAAAGCGCAGAGAGCATCATGAAGAACAAGGAACACACCAGGCAGGTCCGAGATACTGTTGTGGAGAAGTTTAAAGCCGGATTTGGATACAAAAAGATTTCCCAAGCTTTAAACATCCCAAGGAGCACTGTGCAAGCGGTAATATTGAAATGGAAGGAGTATCAGACCACTACAAATCTACGAAGACCCGGCCGTCCCTCTAAACTTTCAGCTCATACAATGAGAAGACTGATCAGAGATGCAGCCAAGAGGCCCATGATCACTCTGGATGAACTGCAGAGATCTACAGCTGAGGTGGGAGACTCTGTCCATAGGACAACAATCAGTCATAATACTGCACAAATCTGGCCTTTATGGAAGAGTGGCAAGAAGAAAGCCATTTCTTAAAGATATCCATAAAAGAGTCGTTTAAAGTTTGCCAAAAGCCACCTGGGAGACACACCAAACATGTGGAAGAAGGTGCTGTGGTCAGATGAAACCAAAATCGAACTTTTTGGCAACAATGCAAAACGTATGCGTTGTTTGCGCGTTAAAAAGCAACACAGCTCATCACCCTGAACACACCATCCCCACTGTCAAACATGGTGGTGGCAGCATCATGGTTTGGGCCTGCTTTTCTTCAGCAGGGACAGGGAAGATGGTTAAAATTGATGGGAAGATGGATGGAGCCAAATACAGGACCATTCTGGAAGAAAACCTGATGGAGTCTGCAAAAGACCTGAGACTGGGACGGAGATTTGTCTTCCAACAAGACAATGATCCAAAACATAAAGCAAAATCTACAATGGAATGGTTCACAAATAAACATATCCAGGTGTTAGAATGGCCAAGTCAAAGTCCAGGCCTGAATCCAATCGAGAATCTGTGGAAAGAACTGAAAACTGCTGTTCACAAACGCTCTCCATCCAACCTCACTGAGCTCGAGCTGTTTTGCAAGGAGGAATGGGCAAAAATGTCAGTCTCTCGATGTGCAAAACTGATAGAGACATACCCCAAGCGACTTACAGCTGTAATGTAATCGCAAAAGGTGGCGCTACAAAGTATTAACTAAAGGGGCTGAATAATTTTGCACGCCCAATATTTCAGTTTTTTATTTGTTTAAAAGGTTTGAAATATCCAATAAATTTCGTTCCACTTCATGATTGTGTCCCACTTGTTGTTGATTCTTCACAAAAAATTACAGTTTTATATCTTTATGTTTGAGGCCTGAAATGTGGCAAAAGGTCGAAAAGTTCAAGGGGGCCGAATACTTTCGCAAGGCACTGTATCAAACTATCAACACCATCAAAACCATATTTATTTACTCATCTGTCAGAACTTCTCCTCATGCTTTTAAATTGCTTCCAGGGGATGAATAAAGTTATTTGAATTGAACTGAATGGAATCAGTACCTTTTCTTTTTTTTTTATTGAAAAGGAATTCATTTAAAATATCAAGGCATAGAAAACATATAACAAACCTATAACAGTAACACCTCTCAACATACGTACATACAGGGCAAACTGGATAAAAGGATATCTTAAAAAGTAGAAAATCTAGAAAACAAAATAAATACATACAAAAAAATAAGGCACTTGTAGTAGAGAATCTTCATGTTGCTAGGGGTCCTCAAACATCTTTATTTCCTCATTAGCTTAAAGTGCTCATATTATGCTTTTTGTTTTTTTCTTTTTTTTTTTTTTTTTTTTATTTTTTTTTTTTTTTTTTTTTTGTTTATCTTTCTTTTTTTTTTTTTTTTTTACAAAAAAAACCAAGAACACAAGAATTACCAAGCACACTTATGTACAGGGTTCGCCCTCATACTCTGCTCCTGACTGGCTAGTAGTCCTTACCTAGGTACTGTCAGGGCACGCCCTCATACTCTGCTTCTGACTGGCTAGTAGTCCTTACCTAGGTACTGTCAGGGCACGCCCTCATACTCTGCTTCTGACTGGCTAGTAGTCCTTACCTAGGTACTGTCAGGGCGCAATTCTGGTACAACCTCTAAATACAATTATGAACCTGAAAATGAGCATAATAGGAGCACTTTTCATCGTTTTCAAAGTGGAATCTGTCCCTAAGGTAACAAACATCTGTCTTCCTTTCTAGAACTGCTCCTCTCTGGTCCCGGTGTCACAGTCCTCTCCCCGCCATGTGGCCGGTTGGGTAAACCCCAGGGCATCATGGGAGGCCTTCATCAAGCAGCTGAGTGTTTCAGATTGTGTCGACGATGGTCTCCCAACTCCGTCTGGACCCAGCAAAAAGAGACTGCGGGGCTGTGAGCTTCAGGGGGCCTCTCACGTGGTCCAGACGCCGTCATGTCGTGTTTGCACGGACTCTGAAAGTCGCTCGCAGGACTCTGAATCGCCATCGCAACGCCAGTTAAGCAAAAGCGAGTCTGAAGAGGAGCCTTCTGCAGAAAAACACTGCTCGTGTGGAGAAAACAGCCAGCGGCATCAAGACTTTGTCCTCACCGGTCTCCACGCGTGCGGCGACCTCAGCGCCACACTCCTGCGCCACTTTGTCAGCTGCCCATACGTCCGCGGCATCACCTCGGTGGCGTGTTGCTACATGAAAATCACGACCAAAGAAAACCCCGCCCCTCCGGGATTGGTCGCAGCTCCGCAGACACCCGGCCGGGAAGCGCTCCCCTCAGAGTTCGGCTACCCGATGAGCTCCTGGGTTGGGGGGCTGCCGGGACACCAGCTGTCCTATAAGGCGAGGGAGGGCGCGTGTCACGCCGCTGAGGACTATAAACGGAGGCTTCGGGAGGAAAGCGAGCTGCTGAGGACACACTGTTACCGGGCGACGCTGGAGACGATCATCAGGGAAACGAGGCCAGATCTACGCAGGGCAGGAATCCAGACCATAAAGAAAGCCCACTTACTACCGTTTACAGAGTGAGTCAACGCTGCAGCCTCCACTGTTTACACCAGTGTACAAGTAGGGGTGGGTACCGAAACTCGGTTCCACCGGGTACGCAACCGGTAGGAATCGGACCGGATTAGAACGCAAATTTCGGTCCCTCATTTCGGTTCCACTTAATGTGTCAACTGAAATATATTCCCTCTGTCGTTCCGAAACGGACGTAAAAATATCACACTCTCTCTGTAGTCTACCGTTAGCTAGCTACCGTAAATGTAGGCTACTTTTAAAATGCCGACGTAAAAGCATATTAACCATTCACTGCACGTTATCGCTAGTAAACATATTACGCTTGCTCTGGTAGTCTATCGTTAGCTAGCTAGCGTTTTAGTGCATTTAAAATGCCTAAAGCAAAGCGGTCGAAAGTGTGGCTGTATTTCACAGCCAAGGATTAGGTAACTTAGGTTTACTTATTATATATTTAAGTACTTTAAAACGTTATTATATTGTTCAATTTAAATAATTTTCAATTTAAAATTTTTTTTTCTTTAATGTAATTTTTTTAAGTTTTTCAAGAATCGGTTTAGGAATCTGAATCGTTTTAAAAGTACCGGTTCGGAATCGTAAAAATCCAAACGATACCCAACCCTACGTACAAGTCCAACAGGTTGAATGTTAAAACATAATGTAGAACTGTTCTGTCTAAAAATGCGAAACCCAAACAAATCGTAATGATTGTTTTTCTTGTGTAAAGCCCAGTTCAGACCAAAGATTCACAAAGAGACAAATTTGTTCATCGCAGGGAAAAGTCGCAGCAGTCTGAACTGGCACAGAAAGTACTTCTACTACTAACTAAAACTACTACTACTACTACTACTACTACTACTATAGTCTTGCATTGCCAGACCTTTGAAGGTCTGGCTAGTCCACACAGCATTCCAGGCTGGGAGAAGTAGTAGTCTCGGGAAGGAACTTTTTTTGGTGGAACGTGTGTACGTTCAAAAGTTGTTTTAGTCGTGCAACAGAAAACTCAGATTGGGCAGATAGTCTAGCTAGCTGTCTGGATTTACCCTGCAGAGATCTGAGGAGCAGTTAACCATAGTCCTCACAAATCCACCGGAGGTTAGAACGCTAACACAAAGAAAGCGGAAGGAAACGGGTAATTATACACCAATTTCGATTTTGGGAGTCGTTTCAAAAGTCTTGGAGAAAATAATACAAGAGCAAATATATAATTAGATTAGTAATTCTGATTTGTTTTATGATTTGCAATCTGGTTTTAGAACATCTTATTCTACGGATACGTGTTTATTATATCTAACAGACTATTTAAGAAGAGAGATCGATTTGGGTAAACTTTGTGGCATGGTATTGCTAGACCTCCAGAAAGCATTTGACACTGTTGACCATCAGATCTTGCTGATTAAACTAAAAGCCCTAGGTTTTAACAGTATGGCATATAATTGGATTTGATCGTATTTGACTGAAAGGCATCAAAGAGTTGATATTAACTGCACTCTATCTGAGGCAAGAGAAATAACGTGTGGGGTGCCACAGGGTAGTGTCCTGGGTCCATTGTTGTTTCTCTTGTACATCAACGATATTAAATCTGTTTGCAATTGTAATCTTTTTCTCTATGCGGATGATTCAGCCTTGGTGTTCTCCAATAAGGACATACAAGTTATTGAGAATCATTTAAGTGATGAGTTACAAAATATAAGTGAGTGGCTGATAGAGAACAAACTGTCTTTGCATCTGGGGAAAACTGAATCTATTTTATTTGGTTCTAAAATAAGGTTGAGTAGGACTCCTGAGCTTAAAATTTCTTTGGGTGGTATCCAGATTGAATCTAAAAATTGAGATAAATATTTGGGCTGTGATTTAGACAGTTCTATGAGTGGAGAAAGTATGAGTCAAAAGGTTATCAAAAAAGTGAACCAAAGAATTACATTTCTGGCTCGTAAGGCTCAGTTTCTAAATAAAGAAACTTTAAAAATGTTGGCAAATGCTTTAATTCAGCCACACTTCGATTATGCCTGTACTACATGGTACAGTAGCACACCCAAGAGGATAAAAGTTCAACTTCAAACGGCACAGAATAAATTAGTCAGGTTGATTTTAAATCTCAACTATAGAGATCATGTTGGCTCTTCTGAACTTAAGAAATTAAAATGGCTGACAGTTGAAAACAGGGTGAGACAGTTGAAACTAAGATTAACAAGAACGATTTTGTATAAGAATGAGCCAAGGTATTTTAAAGATTATTTTAAGCTTATTAGAAACTCTCGTAGCTACTCAACTAGAGGTAATGCCACAGACATAGTTCCGTGTAGATTTAAGACCTGTTCTGGGCAAAATACTTTTTTGTACATGGCGGCAATGGAATGGAACAAACTCCCAGTTGAGATTAAGTTAAGCCAGTCAGATTGTTGTTTTAATCGAGCATGTGGTGAATGGTTGTTAAATGCGAATTAGATTCAATCTTTTATGTAGTCTTAAATGAATATTTATTATTACAGTGTATATATTTGTATTTATTTTGTATTTGGATGTGGTTGAGTGTACACAAGGTACCTTTTAGTCAGCTAGCTTGCCTGGACATCTTTATCAGACTACAACGAGGACCACAATGGAAATAAGTTTGTAACTTTCTTGTGTTATCCTCGACAGTTCTGATAAATGTACATTGTCACTGTGATGGCATCTTGTTATGCATTTATTTCTGTTACTGTCTAATAAATCAAATCAAATAAAAACGGACATCCAGCTGAAAAGAGAATTTCCGGCGCAATCCCGGAAGTGGAACGTCGTGGATATGGACTACTACTACTACTACTACTACTACTACTACTACTACTACTACTACTAATTTATTGTAATCAAACAGGAACAGTTTGGGACCCAGTGGACTAGACAACTGTTGAACACAGCTAACTGGAAATACAAAGGTTGTAGTAGCAGTAGGTTCACTAAAGTTACTCAGAACAGATACTTTTTTTTCTTCTTTTTTTTTTTTTTTTTTTTTTTAAAATGTGCTTTCATTTCAATGGAAATGGGAAAAACTATGCCCTGGAGGATGAAAACAGGACTCATTAGGAGTAAAGACTCTTATATAAGCCTGGTTCAAATGAGCGCAACTGTTTTAAATAAAGACCACAATTTGCTCCTCTGTCTACAACCATGTACAACCTGAAAAAATAAAAATTTTAAAATCCCCTCAGGAAGGCGTTACAGGTCTGTCAGAATCTGCACATCCAGGTTCAGAGACAGCTTTTTCTCCACAGCCATCACAACTCTAAACATTCAATTACAGAAATAGGACTTCATCATGCTGAATGATTATCTCACCTGTTTTGCATTGCATTTGCACTTTTCCAGTACTGTGATCTTTTAAAAAAAAAAGTAGAGTAAGTGTATGACTGTATACTACTATGCACTAGAAGCACCTGTCCCATTATGTGTGTATGAGGGTATGGTTTGTGGAAGGGGTATGGCATGTGCGTATGAATGTATACTTCTGGACACCAGAAGAGTAGCACTTCAATTTCATTGTGACAATGTTTTACATTGTTTTACAATGACAAATAAATGATTCTGATTATTCTGATGTTCCCTCTCAGGTACGCCCGTCTGGGTCTGGCTCGGGTCGGCCTGCCTCCCGGGTTGCCTCTGGCCCCGCAGCGGGTGGAGGCCATGTTGAAGCAGCAGCGCAGGGTGGTGGTGTACTTCAGCCTGGCCCTGCTGCTGGCTCCTGTGGTGGAGACGCTGGTGCTGCTGGACCGGATGATCTACCTGCAGGAGAACGGTGAGCCGCTGGGTTCTGTGACACAAACTGTTAGAAACTGCTGTTAGTTCGTGGCGTCTCTCTCTCTCTTTTTTTTATTTCCCTTCAGCTCTAACCCGAACCTCATCTCTCTCTGCAGGCGTGGACAGTCAGCTGGTTCCTCTCTTTGACCCGAACTTTTCTCCAAGAAACTTTGTGCTGGTGGCTCTGAAGGCGCGTGGACAAGGAGGAGGCAAATGGGAAAAGTCAAACGATATTTGTCACTCTTTGGTGAGAAAAGTAACTTAAATTCCACAAGACGAGGCTGCGCTGCGCGCCCCAGAAGCAACTCTCTGCTCCGCAAAAAATGCTGCATGGCGGACAACGAGACAAAACCGGAACGCGGTGCATCTGCGCCCGGTGGAATTTCCGGGTTACACTTCCTTTTTTAAAATGAAATATGACTCAAGATTCTCTTACAAAACAAGGGATCCCAAGTCTTAAGGTCATTTGCTTTTATTCTCCGTTTTTAGAGATATTAAAGAATGAACATTAAAGTAACTGTTGTTTTTTTTTTGCTGGCCTGTGGACATCCTCTGACAGACATGATCTTCCTGCTGTGGATCCCCTCCGGTTTTCAGCCCTTCAGCCTGTGACACAGGAACACACTGGAACTCTAAGGGCCCTATTTTAACGATCTAAGCGCACGGCGTGAAGCGCCTGGCGCAGGTGGGTTTAGGGTGTGTACTAATCCACTTTTGCTAGTTTGACGGCGGGAAAAAGGCTCCGTGCGCCAGGCGCTTGGTTCAAAAGGGTTGTCCTTAGTGTCTTCATTAATCATAGGTGTGTTTTGGGCGTAACATGGAATAAACCAATCAGAGATCATCTCCCATTCCCTTTTAAAAGCGAGGCGCGTTTGGACCTTGGAGCATTGCTGTTATGATGGAGGATTTGCACCGTAATATTGTTATTCGTGCACGAGCCTAGAAGCATTTTACTAATTTGCTGTTGAAGGTGCCCTGCCACGCAAAACCATTTTTCCTAGCATTTTTTTTAATATGTCAGGTCCATATGTGTTTGTGTTATGTTGTGAATGTGAAAATGAACTGCTACCTCCTCTGTCAGCTCTAGCCACTGGAAAGAAATAAGCAGAGAAATCAGACCAATTACAAAAGCTGGTCAGTCTGACATCATACTGGCTGAGCTCATTACTATTCATGAGCTCGCCCAGTTGCGCTGGGTAAAGGATGCTGATAGCCAGGCTCTCATTGGCTAGCTGTTAGCCAATCAGATTCAAACAGCTTAGCTTGTTGAATATTAATGAGAACTGGCAGAAATCGAGCAGAGTCTTCCTGCAGACTTTCTATACCACGCTAGAATGGCTTGAAACAAGGTAACCAAGGCATTTCTTCCACAAAAAATGTTAGAGTCCATGGTAGAACTTCAGACATCACCACAAAGTCATGAATTACGTGTGGCAGGGCACCTTTAAAATAATGAAATGCTGCACTATTGACTTTAGACCAGGTTTTTGTTGGTCAATGGCGCGATCACTTCCCGCTGCCTCAAGATAGCAATACGCCAAGAATGCACCTGAACACACCTCCCTGTAAGACCAGCACGTCCATGGGCGCAAAGATGGGCGCAGGTGCATTTGCTATTTAAACGATGTGGGCGCTGGACGGGAAACTGACAACTGGGTCGGTCTTAAACTAGCAAAGACAGTTGCGTCGGGCTTTGCGCTGCGCTGTGCCGGGTGCGAGATAGAACCCTAAAGCTCTTAAGCATGTCGCTGAACCAAAGTAGACACTCAGTTCTGCTTCCATAAACTTTTTTTTTTTATCTCAAATTCATCTAAAGTTCATGTTTTTGGAATGTGTGTCATGAAATTTGGCATGAACCAAATAAAACAAACGTCTGGAATCTGGAAGTGGTGGCTTCGTGTACCAATGGACGGACTGCATCCCCATCTCTACCGCCACACAACTAGCATCGCTAAAAATCCTGAATATTGTTTCTGAAACCATTAGGAAATACTATATTGTTTAGGCCAGTGGCTTCCAAAGTCCTTGAATCATTCATTTTCACTATAATTCCATCCGTACATAACACAACGACAGAATGTATTACTATTTTTGGTCATAGGTATCATACACTTTCTGTTAGCAAAAGTCCCATCAGATTGGAAAACCTGGAACTAAATCTTCAGTTCAGGACTGTTGATGTGGAAAAGGTTTGGGAGCCACTGGGTTTATGCAACAGACAACCACACTGTGTAATCAACAAACATGTCCTACTCAGATGTCTTTCATTAAATGCATTCATTTCATTTACACGGTTGAAGCGTTTTTATCTCTATAAAGTCTCATGCTTTCAGGCAAACTTCAGGCGTGCTCAAAACGACTTTAGGAGGACAAGGTATCTCTCAGCCAGAAAGCCAGCCCCGTTCTCTCTCTCTCTCACTGCTGTCGGATTGCGTGAGAGAATCAACTCATCCCGTTTACGGTAAAACAACATGATGCCACACGGTGGGCGTGCAATGCTGGAACTCATTTTTTTATTTACGGAAATCGAAGCTCCAGAGAAGTGAAGATGCCGAAATACTTTCCATTGAAAGAACTCAGGTTTATTGTGCCAGCCTTTGTGCAACTAATCCCCCTCCACCCACCCAGGCTACACATTAAGCACACAATCACAACCAGATGTTGAGCTTCTTTTAAAAGCCCTTAGTTCTCAGAGTAGGGCTGCTGCTCTGAGACCAGTTTGGCTCTCTTTTAGTGTTAAGCATCTTATTGATATGTGACCTTAGCAGTGCTCCTAAATCAGCGCCTCGTTTGTAGAGACTCCATTCGTGGACTCGTACTCCACCTCCCCGAGCACAGCAGCAGAGACGCACACTGGTCTCCAACCTCCAGAAGCATTTGTTCCATACAGCACAGGCCAGTTTTTAGACATTACCGAGAGAACATGGAGCATTTGGTCTTGGTGGTTCTGGGTCTGCTGCTGTCGCCCCACTGTCTCCGGGCACAAAGCAGCAGCAACAGGGCAAACTGCAAGCCAGTGACGGCCAGCTTTTGTCAGGGTGTGGGATACACCACCACCCCGCATCCCACTGGAGCGCTGGGCTTCAACCTGCAGCAGACGGGTCAGATTGTGGAGACGGCTTGCTCGCCGCACGTCGCCGTGCTCATGTGCCGCGTCGTCGTGCCCGAGTGCGGCTCGGAGGACAACAGCAGGATGAAGCCGTGCCGAGCTCTGTGTGAGAAGGTGAAGACGGACTGCGAGTCTGCCCTCAGAGCCAAGAGGCTGCTCTGGCCCACCAGGCTCCGATGTGAAACTCTACCAGAGTCCAACTGTGTGCAGGTTAGTTTTTATATATATATATCCAGCTTATATATTTTATTTATAGTTTCTCTGTTTTACAAACAAGAAACAAGCATGGTAGAACACAACAACTATTTTTAGCCATCTGTAACGCACAACAGTCAATGCATGATAATTAGAGTTTACAATCCTCGAAGAGCTGTTTGTTTACTTGTGTATGTATGTGAATGCTTATGTATGTGTACATATTCACTTCTGTATATACAAACTTGTACATAGGATCCCATTTGTGCACAGAAAATGTTTTTTTTTTTTGGCACCATGCAATAAAGGGCAAAGGGTTGGTGGAAACGACATAATCAAGAGTATTGTTTATTTAGACGTCACTGATTTACGTTCTGTTCCTCCAGGGTCAAGACACCAGGGTAGCTCCAACCTCTCCTGCAACATGTCAGACCATCAGCGTCCATCTCTGCATAGACATGCCGTACACGGAGACGGTTCTGCCCAACCTCCTGGGCCACACGAGCCAGGAGGAAGCGAGCCTGGTGTTACAGACGTTTAGTCCAATTATACAAGTGGGCTGCTCCTCCGAGCTGAGGCCTTTCTTGTGCTCCGTCTACACTCCTAAGTGCGTGTCAGGAATACCTCGGCCTCCCTGCAGAACGCTCTGCGAGAAGGCCAGGTCCGGCTGCGAGTCCCTGATGAACAAGTTTGGCTTCCAGTGGCCAGAAGCGCTCAGGTGTGAAGCATTTACCACAGAGTCCTGCGATAAGGTAAGTCTGCTCTTTCTTTACTTGGGCAGGCCCCCGAATGTTTACAATGTCTGCTCACATGCGCTCTCGTGTGACATAACGCCAGGCAAAATAACTTGCAAGTTTCGGAATACACTTTACTTGAAGGTATCTACATAAGAGTGACATGACACTGTCATGAACGTGTCATAAACATCATAAACAAGTCATAAACGTTTAGGACATAACGCTTCTTTTAGTAAGTGTCATTCGGTTTTTGTCCTGACAAATTAGGGTTAGAGTTAGGGTTAGGGGTTACGGTTAGGGTACATGTGTCTTGTCACTCTTACGTAGATACCTTCAAGTTGAATTTTTTTTAAAAGACACTTGACTGAATTCACTGATTAATGTTTCTGCTCTTCCAGAGTCAAGACATGAGTTTTACTCACACGTCCTTTGCAACCTGTGAGCCAATCAGCGTTCCTCTCTGCGTAGGCCTGCCGTACACTGAGACCGTCCTGCCCAACGCTCTGGGCCACAAATCTCAGGAGGATGCAGGCATGGAAATACATCAGTATTCTCCGCTTGTAAAAGTGGAGTGCTCCCCTCACCTGAAGCCTTTCTTGTGCTCCGTCTACACTCCCGAGTGTGTGTCAGGAACACCTCGGCCTCCCTGCAGAACGCTCTGCGAGAAGGCCAGGTCCGGCTGCGAGTCCCTGATGAACAAGTTTGGCTTCCAGTGGCCAGAAGCCCTCAGGTGTGAAGCATTTACCACAGAGTCCTGTGAACACGTAAGTCTGCTTATTTTTACTTCAGTGTCAAGATGAACAGATCTTTATGGATTTCAAAGCCATTGGGGAAGTGATGATATGTTGTTCTTTTGATATTGTTTTCTTTAGGTGTGGCCATCCCCTTTTTTTTTTCTTTTTTTTTAAATTGCACTGTATTTTCCATGCACCTGTGAAACACCTTGTAAGGTTTAAAAAGAAGGTACAGAAATAAAGACACTGTAAACTCTTGTCTGCTACAGGGTTAAAACTCCACATTAAACTGTAACTATCATTCTTTTTGTAGTGGTGCCTTTTTATATTCTATTCATTGTTTAATTTGTTCAGTAAAAGAATGTTGGAAATGATTTCCCATCATTTGTGTTAGATTCAACAAGCAATTTGTTGTATTCTAGCAGAATACTGACAGCAGCAGTAATGCAGAACTAAGTACACTTTAATATCTGTTTATTTATCTCAAGTATTATCGTTATCGCCATATTCTACAATGTTATCGTATATCGCATATTCTCCTCATGTCGTGCAGCCCTACCACACGCCAGCTGCTATGAATCTATCCGAGTGCAGAGTCCGAACTTTTTGCAATGAAGGCATTTTTGCTAAAGGTGTAGCCACAGTAAAAATGAGAAAGGGCCACACAAGCCTGACCAAAGGGAGTCAGACTCAAAGTGACAGGCTGCGTCTGAAATTCCACAATAAAATGATATTTAGTAGCTAAAACAATATATGAGTTTTTTTTTATAGGATGTCTGAAACCTTAGTACGAAACCAATAGTACGCGAATTGCAAACTATTTCCGGTAAAATATTACAGTATGCAATACTGGACACTACGCTGGCATAAATATCCCACAATGCAATGCAGGCAACGGCAACGTTCATAACAGACAAACGGACAGAAACCAAGGAGCTCTGTAACGCACTAATTTACATTTCAACATATTTAAACGACTATTGGTCTAGTTATTCACCTCTTTCAGTAATTTAAGCGTTATCTGGCGATCCCGCTAGAGCCGAGGTCAAGGGGTAAAGATCAAGGGGGTTAGCGAGCATCCGGAAAGCGTACCTCCTATGGGGAGATTCTGAGGCTAACAAGCCATCACCTCCCGTTAGCATCCCATTGACTCCCATTCATTTTGGTGTCAATTTGACGACGAATAACTTTACATCTGAAGTGTTTAAAGACTCTATTTGTCCATTGTTTATTTCTAAAGAAACACGACAATGTATAAAAGGCTCCATTACCTTGTACCTCACGTTATGGCTCCGTAGCAGATGATTTTGTAAAAATAGGTTCACGATTGTGTCATAACCACGTGACTTTCTGTCGCATAGTAGAGGAATTACCGTATAGTACAGGAGAAGCTCACAGGCAATCGGGGGGACGTGGAGGCACAGAATCAAGGGAGAAGCCCATAGAGATTCCATGAAAGCATCGGAACAAAATATTTCAGCGTTTTGATGGATTGGAAATACTTCGGTGTGTGGCAAGATTGGGAATGATTGAGATTTCTCTTGGCACAGCTAGCAGAAGACTTCACACTTTCAGACGGGTTGCGTTGGTTGGTACATTTACGTCGTCAAGCTCACCGGAAAAGTGCTTCTAATAGACTTCACCGGTCTCTGTGGAAGTCTATGGCGTCCCTGTGTCCATTTAATGAACTGTCTATGGAAAAGATACACACACTACTGTTTATTTACACAAAAGTATGTTGAACGATAGTTTACATGTTGAGTATGTAGTGCAGAGTCTGCGATTTTGGACGCAACCTCAGTGTGCACTTGTGTCTTGTTCCAGTACGGGGTGGGCAGCAGCGGGGGGTTCTGTGAGCCGATCACCATACCGATGTGCCAGGGCCTCTCCTACAACCAGACCATCACTCCTAATCTTCTGGGACACACAAGCCAGAGGGACGCGGTGGTGAAGATGTCCTTTTTCAACTCGATGGTGCAGACTATGTGCTCGGTGGACATCCGGCTGTTTGTTTGTACGGTGTACGCCCCCCAGTGCGTGGCGGGGGAAGTGCAGCGGCCCTGCAGGTCCTTCTGCGAGAGGGCCAGACAAGGCTGCGAGGGTCTGATGAACAGCTTTGGCCTTTCCTGGCCGGACGAGCTGCAGTGCAACTTATTCCCAGAGGAAATGTGTATATCAGTAAGTACTGGACGCCTTGTTGATGAGAAAGGAATCAGAAGAGTTCGGTGTGATAATGGAAACTGTATTTTCTATTGGATTTCTCTCTGCTTATCTATCTTTACATGACTTCTTTCTTTTCTTTTACAGGAAGACAGAAGGCCTGATGTAAGTGTCTTCTACTTCTAAACTATAACATCCGTATTTTATATTTGTTGGTGATGAAGATTTTTTTTAAATGTACATTCCCACGGTATTACTTCTAGTCATTTTTCGGGGGTTGTGACACTCAAAGAAATGTATCCACAAATCTACAGAATTCTCTTTCGCCATGTAAGATTATGGGATAAAAGTATTTTTGGGCCAGAGGACATCACCGGTGTGAGTTGTAATTCCACTGTTTGGCCGCTATGTTTAATTTATTCCAAAGCTTTCAAAGCCCGGCCCACTTCCTGGGGGCCTGAGTTTTTGATCACCAGTAGCGCTATAGGAAGCAATACATATTCCTGTATTCCAAAGGTTTCACACTGTTTTACTGAGAATACCAAGATATGCAGCAAAGGCAATGAAGAAGACTGCTAGCAAGTAAACAATGCAGCTTTTAAAGTTTAAAGGTGCACTATGAGTTCCTGCATGGTTTCAGTGCGATTTCATTTTTGTCTCATTGTAGGCATCTCTCCTTAAAACGCTAGCTGCCTGCCCCCTGAACACACCGTGAAAAAGCCCGGTCTCTGGAGACAGCACAGGGGTCGTAAACGTCAAACAAACACTAGGGGCACAGGCTGTGCACCAAAAATACAACAAACCACGTTCCAGCCGATCACCGACAAGATGGGAGGGGGTGGGGGTTGTGACAGTCAGTTAGTCATGACAGTTACGGGAACATGGGGGGAGGGGGGAGCTTGCTCTGTTTTGTTTGGTATTTACTTGGAACATCAACAGAAGTGACGTCATGCAGGAACTCATAGTGCACCTTTAAAAGAAAGACCTAATTTGCAGGTATTGTTTGAGGAAGACAATGCATTCAACACGTTTGTTAGACCTCAGCACTGAATGGAAATAGAAAGCTGGTTTCTTTAAACTCCACAGGGCACTTTTAAATGGCAAACTATGATTTTTACATTACATTGAAGGAAAATGTAAGAGTTTGATTGGCTTTGATTCTCGATCAGCAGAAAAGCGTGAAACCTGCTGCAGGATTGTGTATTGCATCGTGTGCTTGAACACATCGTGTGTCACAGGAACCCTCTGGTAAAAACATTGCTCTTAGTGGTCGTAAACTTCACATGGTACCTTTAATTGACACTAAAAACTCTGTGCTAAAGACTAAAGATTGCTAAAGACTAGCCGCAGGAATATTAGTTTTGGAGCACGTAAAATGTTTTGCGGAAAGAAATCCCTTTTTTTGTGATAAAGCTGAAAACATTGCACTTACTGTATTTCACCCTAAAATATTTAAATTGTGTGAAGCAGATCTTTGTTCATCTAACATCTGTCCTTGTTTCCAACAGATGCTGAGTGCTGAAGGTGTCCTTGCTAAGCTGAACGCCGGTGGCTACTCTGTTCGTGGCAAATGTCAGTTTATTTTCCACTCATTTTAACAACACTACATAATCATCTGAATGCGAGGTTTTTAAAGTGGAACTATTATGCTTTTCTGTATTTCCTGTCATATCTATAATGTCACTATGTTGGATGTTAAACGTACTCTGGGCTTGGTGTCATGTTAAACCGAACCAGCCTTCTCCGGCCTTCTATGATTGGCCATCTGCTCTAGGTAGGCAGGACTGGAGTGTTCTTTTAAGCTACTGCGATGTTAACATTGTCTCATGTAGCTGCATGCTACCGTTAATAAAAGATGTAAGCTTGGCGGCCAATGTTGTTAAACTCGCCCCAATTCCGGGTCACATTACTCCTGAAACATTACTGGTTATGGTGGCCTGGTGTTTATACTTGTGCGCTGGTGTGTGCGTCGAGCCGGCGTATGTGTGTATGTGTGTGGTAGAGCGAGGGAGAAGTGAGAGAGTGACAGTGATTAGCTTCGGTGCGAGTACCGACTCTAGAGTCATAGTGAGAGAAACAAAGTGTCTGCCCTGTTCTTTCTGACCACGGTAGGACACCTTTAGCAGGAAAAGTTAACCCTCTCCTTGATTTCATGTTGTTTATGGAGAAGGAGAACCAGGAAATGAGTCGAGAAATGGAATGCTACCAAGCCACGGTCGAGCGACATGCGTCGTGTAGTTAAATTTTTTGAGAGGTACACGCCAGGTTACGGCGTAGGGTCTGCGGGGGTACGCTGTCGATTCTAAACACGACCATAAAACGTCCTTCAGGCTCCGGTGTGAAACAACAGCGGAGATTTCAGAGACTCGCAGACATGTGCTGACCAATCAGAGCAGACTGGGCTTTAAGAGCTTAAAGAGTTCAACAGAGCGTCTGATACAGAGGGTGAATACAGGTGCAGTAGCCATGGGCAGTATGAGACAAATGAAGTTTTTTAAATTTTTTTATTAAAGCATGTAAACATGTTCTAGTAGAATCACAAAATACAAGTATGAACCTGAAAATGCCATATAAAAGGTCCATTTTAAACTCATGAACATATTTATTTTCCCTAATACAGCCCTGAGTCTCAAGACGGCCCGCCTCCTGTTGACTCTCATGGATGTATCCATTGCAACTGCTGGTTCTGTTAATCTGCTGAGTATTTACAGCCACATTTAGTTAAGACATACACTGGTTCTGAATGCCCTGGATGCAATATGTTTCAATTCATTTTGCTGTAATAGGAGCCATTATGCAATAAGGTGTTGAGCTATACGTCTTCAATCCATTTAAATTCGTTAACCAGCACTCTCAGGCGGACAAGACTGGAGACCTGGATGTGGTGGAGGTCTTCAAACTGGAGCACTACGTGGCTGCTACCAGGAGGGAGTACGTGGAGAGCTACGAGAAGAGGAGCCCACCCTCCGTCACGCAAACCCAAATGAAAAAGATTCTGTCTGGCCGGAGTAATACATTGTTTCTTTAATTCAGCCTAAAAGCTTCTGTAGTTATTTGAAAAAAACCCAAAAAAGACATTAACTGAGTCAGTGAGTCAATCAGCCTGGTTCCATTTGCTTTTTTATCTCTTGTTGTCTTCGTCTTGCAGATTTCGATTTAGACGATGAAACCTTCAGAGTTCTGTGGTACGAGCACAACTCCAAAGGTGGGATCGACTACGATGAGTTTGTGGCCGTTGTGACAAAACTTCATATCCTCAGAGGTAATGGAAACCAAATTTCACTGTGTAAAAGTTCCACACTACATATAATTGAGTACAATTTTCAGACACTTGTATTTTACTTTAGTATTCCCATTTTCTGCTACTTTACACTTCCACTCCACTACAATTCAGAGGCAAATATACCTTTTACTCCCCTACATTTATTTGCTAGCTTTAGTTACTTTGCAGATTCAGATTAATGGTACAAAATAAATAAATGATGGTATTATATCAATAACACTCACAAGCTACCGAGCAGTATATAAAGTAATGTATGTATAGAATGTTATGTAACACTTTCTCAAAATCAAAATCAAATGCCTTTTGGACATTTTAGAAATCAGATTTTGGATCTCCAAACTTGTACTTGTAATTGCTTTACATCTGTTTATCAAATTGTTTCAGCAAGTTTTAGTGTCTTTCTGTGTGTATCTATCTCTCTTAGGATGGTGTTCCTTTCTTTTCTGTGTCGTTTTCTGTCTTTGTTACTCAATGTCATTGTAAATGAGGGCTGCCCTTCAATGAGCTTTCGATTATAAATAAAGGTTGAATGAATGAAATGAATGTACAGTATATATTACATTAATCTACAATAATCATAATCCAATGAAAGAGGCCTAATGTACAGTACCAAAAGTGAAAAGTTTGGACACGATTGAGCTGCAAATGGAGTATTTTTTACTTTAAATGTATTTCGATGCCAGTATGTTTATATTTTTAAATGCAGGAGTTTTACTTCTAACAGTATTTTTACACTGTAGTATTGTTGCTTTTAAGTAAAAGATCTGAGAACTTTTTCCACCACTGCATACTATTTTTAAGCAGGACTGGGTATATAGTGTTTTCACACAAAAAGTATTCCAAGATAAACTTTAAAACACAGTTTCAAGTAGATCTGATCAACTTCTATAAGTTTACCATTGTGACGACCCCTGTGTCGGAGAAACATATCCCGGACGAGCCCCCAATTTGTTTTGGCCTTTTAGGCTTATTAAACCAAATTAAATCAAATTACACCAAATCAAAATGATTATTAAGGTGTGGGGCGTGGTTAGTACAGTCGGCGGTGTACGTGTGCAGAGAGATCAGCGCTGCACTGCCAGGCTTAAATAACCTGGGAACACTCAGGTGTTTCAGGTTACACTAATGCTGCGTTCCAGGCAACCCATAACTCGTGTTTTTACGACCTTCTCCCCGTGAAAGTGTCCTGGAACGCCAGTCAAGCCCGTAACTTACTCCCCGTGAACTGGTACCAGATCGTTGTACTCCCAGGTAGTTTTTCACGTCACACAAACATAAACAACAATGGCGACCCCTGTTGATGCTGTACAGACGCCAGTGATTACCGTGAGAAATAGAAATAAATAGACATAAATAGGCAACGTAAAGTAATTCAGCACATTTTAATCAAAACAATACACATACGATTGTGTACTACTACAGGTTATGTTTATTAAATGAAGCCCAAATTATGTCGCTGACTAGAAATCGCTAGTATCAGCTAGCGCTAGCTAACGTCAACGTTAGGTAGCTAACACTAGCTAGAAGGGTTTGTCGTGACCTTGCCTGGAAGGCTACCAAGTCGTCAGTCGTGGCTTGAAGTCATAACTTGCGGGCTAAAAACTGTGTCTGGAAAGCAGCTTAACGATTCAGCAGACTCAGCAGAGCATCCGGTAAATCGCACAGCAAACAAGACACAGCGGGGTGTCCTCATCGCACTATTTTCTCTCGTCATTGTGATGAAATTATTCAGACTGTACATTAATGTGACACTCCTTGTGTTCGTTTTGTGTGAAATTCAATTCAAGTTCAGGTTTTAAATTTGCTTCCCGTCTCAGATCGTTTCCAGGCTCATCTGCTGAATTTGCCGTGTGACTGCCAAGTCGCCAGCTTCTCTTTCAAGCAGGTGAGTGTAAATGTTTTCAATAATCCTGTCATATGGCCCAAATTCTGTTTATTTACCTGCATGTGAACCTACAAAGATACATATTTTAAGTACAATAGTCTCACCTAACTTCTGAAAAGAAATAGTTTGCAGTGTATATGTTTGCAATGAAATACACATTATTTGCCTTCCAAAAACAGATACAGTGTTTCCTTTAGGATTTTTTTTTAGCAGTGGGGGCAGGTCTGTCCCAACAACAACCCCCTTTAAAAGGTCCAGTGTGTAACATGTTTAGTTTAGTATCAAAATCTGTGTTGCCCGTTCCCAAACTTGTCCTTTTTCATGAATATTTACCACCACCATCAATTCCAAATATTCCTTTTGGCTTGAAATTTTACATTTGCGTTCACATGAACTGGGGGTAGACGCTCCATATTCATGCGCCATCTTGAAATACGTTAGCTGGTAAGGGACATACAGGACATACTGCTCTGCCTTTCGTGTTTTCTCTGTCACATGATAAACTCATAGGTGCTGCTAATGCTGCTAACGGGTATCGTAGCTTCTCAGCCCCGGCGAGTTTGAAGAAGGAAACATGGAGGACCACACGTATTCAAAATCCAAATTTCAGGAACAGGAGTCTTCTTCTTCGTCGCCCAGAAAAAGAAAAAGGAGATTGAAAAGAACAAGAGACCGGCTTTTTGTAGCGTGAAGGCTACCGTAGCTGTAATACGTACTTTGAACTGCGTGGTGCGAGAGACAGAATGAAGAAAAGTCCGCTGCCTCTCTAAAACAGACATCCACGCGCCGTGCCGCTCACTCAACCGACATCAGACTGCAGTATCGCCGTCCACCTGCGGGGCTGGACAGGCTTTCCAACAGGCAGGATCATTTAAAAGGCAACCGCGACTATAGTACATTGTGCGTCTGCCCTATTTCTGATACCGTGGCGGCAGAAATTTTGCCATGGCGAGCCGCCACTACAAAATCAACATAGAGGAAACACAGAGATACTAAAACATACAATAACTAATAGAAAGACTTGGCACTTACAAATAGCTGCATGCGCGCAGGACAGCAAAAAGCAGCTTCTTTGAACTCCAAATGAACTGTATCTTTAACTGCACAAAATTGGCTGCGCATTAACGAGCTCAAGAATGCTCCAACCTGATTTTTATATTCTAAAAAATAAACACATTTAGCTATTTTTTTCCCAGTGATGCATGTTAACAGGTCCATGTGTTATTACATGCAATAATGATTTTTTCCTTTCTCTTTTCAGTTCATGAAATCAGCCTTACTCTGAGGATCAAACAGGAGCTGAAAAGGGAAATTAGTACCACAGCTGTTTAGAGCTGTTGGGACCATATACTGTATGTCCTTATGATCATCTTCCATTAACACGTTTCCATTCTTAAAGTACAGAAACATTAAAGGAAAACTAAACACTGAAAATAAGCTGTTGTGTGTCCGAGCTATTTCTTATTGATGTTTGAAGTTTATGTTTTTTCAGAACACTTATACTAATTATGAAAAATGGTTACATCTCATTTGTGCCTCATATTGCAAGAACACTTTGCTTATGTACATCTCTAAGTCTGTTTCCCATTCACAGCTAGTCACCTCTTAGTTTATAGTTTATTGGATCAGGGTTTTGATTACAAGCATACAAGTTAAATGAAAAAGAGTACAGAACAAAGTTGATTAGAAACTAGAAAACAATGTAGATAAGGTAGGTTAACATAGTATATCATCCATAGTTCGGTAACATTAACAAGCAGTGGGTCTTAAACCTGGCTCACGTTGTTTACATTTTACAATGATCTAATTCATGAAATACATTGACCAGTGAACGATATAAATACGGTCTTCAGTTCGGGAGGGGTTAAGAGGATCCAGTATTTTGACCTGGGACACAACAAATGTTCCTCCAAGTCTAGAGCTTCTTAAATCTGCATCCACTGCAATAAAGCATCCACTGCTACAAAAAAGTCTTACTAGAACAATGAATCAATAGACAAAAAAATGTTATTCACAGCAGGTCTTTTTTTTTGGCATGTTTAAACCCCAGTGTTTCTAAAATGTAGCAAAATGCACTTCTTAAATAGAGCACACTCAGCTCTCTAGGCTTTGTCATCTAGGACGTATTCTACCTCTTTTCCACTGCTGCAAATGTCGTTTATTTATTGTGTAAATCCCAGTCTCACTGCCACTAGGTCTTCCTGTTAGGGATGCACCAAATCCAGGATTCGGCTTCGGATTTGGACGAATATTGGGCTTTTTGACGGGGTTCGGTTTCTAGAATTTTTTTTCCACCGAGCCCTGCGCTTGCACTCCACGTGCTACGCTGGTCGACGTAATGACGGCGCCGTTGATTACAGGAAGGTGTTTACGTAGGTGGAGCGTTCAATGCAGTAGGCTGTGAGAAAGTGGACATGGAACTGGTGAGCGGAAAAAGTTGTAGTTTGGCAGAACTTTCAGTCAAAAGAAGGCCATTCAAGTCCAGCTACATGTTCAATCGGTTCTATGCCGATTTGTCTCGTGGTGGCGAGGACCCTAAACTATACACAACATCGCCGCTGTTAAAACATCTGCGTATGAAATATCCGAAAGAACACGAGTTGAGCATGAAGGAATCTACAGACAGCAGCCAAAATGCAGCAACTAGATAAAGGGTGTTTTCACACCTGAAAGTCCGGACCAAGGTTCATGTTTTTGTTACATTGTATACATTTGATCCGGTAAGTTTTGGTTTCACACTGCAGTTATGCAAGCGCACTAAAGATCTCTACGTGACAAACCTACGTCCTGCCATCATCACATACGGGAGCTGCGTCTCCAGATACTCATAATTGATTGGTTTGTAGACGGGCTTCCCCGTCCTCTCGTATCCTCTCTCTGTGTCTGCGAGTTTTTTCAACTGATTGCTGCTCTCCCCTACTGACTGCTGCTCTCTCCTACTGACTGCAGCTCTTTTTATTTTGTTGTGATGTTGAGAAGCGAGACACGGGAACTTTCTTTCTGGAGCATTTATTCAGAGACAAACCTACACTGTACATTTACTACCACTTAACAAGTAAAACTGCTGATGTATTCTCTGCTCTGATAGCCGGCAGCTGTCTGCTCTGAGCGCTGACACCGTTACCGTCTCTCACGTACACATAAGCACCGAGCTGTTCCTTAAAAGGAGCTTCCCCGGTCTTGTAACACGAAGAGAGCCTGCCAGAGCTTCTTGTATTTGGTCCAGAAGTCCGAACCATCCAAAAAATGCTTTCACACTATAATGAACCGGACCAAGAGAGAGTCCGGACCGAGACCACCTCTTTTTATCGGACCAAAATTTGGTCTTTTCAAAATAAAAGCTTGCGTCTGGTCCGCTATGTTTTCGTACGGTATTTTGGATCTTTTTTAACTAAACAGTACAGCAAGAGTCGGGTTGGGACAAATTGGGGCTCGTCCGGGATTTAATTGGGTGCTATTTCTAGCTCATTTTGTCAGCAGTTGACTCTCCTGAGCATGCATGTGGCATGCACCGGCTGCATGTTTTTTTCTGAATTATTAATATTACTTAAGCGTTCAATTACTGATTTTGGTTGATTAAAAAAAGAAATGTTATCCCTTCGCAGCCTACTCTCGTGTTCTTCCCGTTTTTTGTCACAGCCTATGAGCCGGGTTGTGACATCCCGGATGAGTCCCCATTTGTCGCAAACGAGGAGAAAACAAGGGTAGGCTGCTAAAGGTCAACATTGATTTAGTGTCTAGTGGCAGGGAGGCTGGGGTTGTCACATTAAACTCCAAAACCCACTCAGAAAAGGAAAAGGAGACTTTGTTTTACTGTATGTAACATAAAGACACTGACGAGTTTAACTCACACATCTTAATCCTGAAGGCAGGATAGACCGGCTCGGTGAATGTGGTGTGAAAGGTGTAGATGTGGCTCAGTTTATCAGAGGAGATTCTGTAGAAAGACAGAGTGCCAGCATGCCAGTCTAGGTACACTCCCACTCTGCTCAAAGGGGGGATATCGATGAACACTCTCTTGTTAGTGTGCAGGATTGAGTAGCCATCTTTGGAGCAGCACAGACTCCACGACTGATCATTCCTTCCAAGACAGCAGTCGTCACTCTGTCCTCTCCTTTTGATTCCTTTGTAAGCCACTGCTATATAAACATGGCCTTCCCACTCGACCTCCCAGTAACAGCGACCTTTCAGACCAACGGTACACAGCAGCTGTTTCCAGTAGTCAAATCTCTGCGGATCATCAGGATATGACTGTGTTTCTCTTCTCGCTGTCACCTTCCTGTTGTTGTCAGACAGTAGGAGCTTTCTGTTTGCTGTGTTTGGGTCCAGTGTGAGTTTACGGGCGTCTAATGGAGATAACAGTTAAAATATTAGCATTGTCACTGTGAGCATATTAGCATGGTGATGTTAGCATTTAGCTCAAAACACCTCTGTGCCACAAGGAGGGCTGTCTGTGTGGACTGGCCTGCTTTGATTCCAGACCATATCCAAGCACTTTGTGACAAATGGTTTGCTGAAGTATCTCAGAAATACAGAAAAGACAGATACATAGTTTTGGGGGTTTGAGGGGCCCAGTGTTGCTGTTTTTTTACAGAAAGGGAGTGACAGTGAAAGATTAAAAGAACAGTGTGAGAGGAGAAGTGGTAGCAATTTCAGACAGACTCAGAATAGCAGAAGAAATTGTGCACTACCTCTTCTCATTATAAAAAAAACAACATACTTACACTTCCTCATACCAGCTTTCATTGTCTGTGGTCCACCATGCTCCACCCTGGTGCAAAAGACAAAGTCAGATTAGCACTTAATAACTATATTAATAAAAATATTTTCTTATTGTGACCTCCTGACTCAAACAAACTCAACCTACACCCTTGTCTCACCATACCTGAGAGTTTCCAGTCTCCAGCTTGGATCCTCCAGTCCAGCTGAAAGCAGCTTCACTCCAGAGTGTCCTGGATGATTGTAGCTCAAGTCCAGCTCTTTCAGATGGGAGGGGTTGGATGTCAGAGCAGAGGCCAGAGAAGCACAGCCTTTCTTCGTTATCAGACAGCCTGACAGTCTACACACACACACACACACACACACACACACAGAATTAAGTATTAAGTATTTTACTTGTTCCTGCTTTTTATGGGAAGTGCTTTTGTAATTCTATCTATCGATCGTCATCGGCTTATCCGGATTCGGGTCGCGGGGACAGCAGCTCCAGCCCCAAACTTCCCTTTCGAGAGCTGCATTAACCAGCTCTGACTATGGGATCCCGAGGTGTTCCCAGGCCAGGGTGGAGATATAATCTCTCCACCTAGCCCTGGGTCTTCCTCGAGGCCTCCTCCCAGCTGGATGTGCCTGGAACGCCTCCCTAGGAAAGCACCCAAGGGGCATCCTTACCAGATGCCTGAATCCTCTCAGGGGGAAATTTCGACACAAAGGAGCAGCGACTCTACTCAGAGTTCCTCACGCATGACTTAGCTTCTCACCCTACCTCCAAGGGAAACGCCAGCCACTCTGCTGAGAAAACACCATTTTGGCTGCTTGTATCTGGGATCAAATTCTTTCAGTCATGACCCAGCCTCCATGGCCATAGGTGAGCGTAGGAATGAAAAATTGACTGGTAGATCAAGAGCTTTGCCTCACGGCTCGATGGGGTAAAGCAAATGCAATACCGTCCCTGCTGCTCCGATTCTGCAATCTCCTGCTTAATTGTTCCCTCACTCAGGAAGAACGAAGAACACCAGAGGTACTTAAACTCCTTTATTTGAGGTAACGACTCATTCCATACCTGGAGTAGGCACTCTATTGGTTTCCTGCTGAGAACCATGGCCTCAGATGTGGGGTGCTAATCCTCATCCCAGACGCTCGCGAATCGATCCAGTGAGTGCTGAAGGTCACGGACCAATAATGCCATCAGGACCACATCGTCTGCAAAAAGCAGCAATGAGATCACCAGCCCACCGAACCGCTCCCCTCCTCACCACCACTACGCCTTGATATCCTGTCTATGAATATCACAAACAAGATTGACAAAGCAACCCTCACCTGAAACAAGTCCGACTTACTGCAGAGAACCCGGACAGAGCACTCACTTTGGATGTACAGGGCAATCCCTAGAGTAGGAAAGGACTCCTCACCCCATACTCCCGCAACACCACCCACAGTATTTTTAGGGGTACCACGTCTTACACCATCTCCAGATCCCAGGGACACCCAGGCATAGGCCTTCTCCAGATTCACAAAACACATGTAGATCGGATGGGCATATGCCCAGGCCCCCTACAGAATCCTTGCTTTTGCAATTACATTTCGTAAACAAACGTTTTGTGAAAAAAAAGGCTTAGCACCAAAAGCCACATTTTTCAAGTCCAAACCACAATTTGACTGACTCTTTCTAACTAACACTGCAATATGTTTACACTTGTTTAATGTTGCTGGGCCTGCTTGTCCCTGCTCCCCCTTAAACCTCGAACTCTACACTAACTACAGGTAGTGTTCACCACAAACAACTCTGGTCATGACTTTTTTGTGTAAATAAATATATTTTTTTAATAAAGTCCATTAACTTTCCAAAGAACTAGAAGAGCAAGTTATTATGTGGAAATATATATTACATATCCTATAACAAATCTGCTGTGAATACTACGGTCATCTATTAAACAAACTGATGAATCCTGACCTGAGAACTTCCAGTCGACAATGTGGACTCTTCAGTCCTTCGCAGAGCAACTTCACTCCTGAATCCTGGAGGTCGTTGTGACTCAGGTCCAGTTCTTTCAGACGCGAGGACTGGGAGCTCAGAACTGATGACAGAGCTTCACAGCTTTTCTCGGACAGATTGCAGCAACTCAGCCTGAAGAAGAATTAGCAACAAAAAAACTAAGACTTTTTTAATGTTAACATGTAATGTATGTAGTTAGTTTTTAACCTACAGAGCTTTAGTGGAGTCTTTCATTACTGGCAGCAGCCTCAGAAGAGCATCCTCTGAAGCACAGTATTTCTCCAGGTCAAACACGTCCAGATTTTCTTCAGAAGACAGCAAGATGAAGCCCAGAGCTGATAACTGAGCAGAATCGAGTTTGTATGTGGACAGACTTCCTGAACTCAGGCATTGTTGGATGTTCTCCACTAGAGAATGATCATTCAGTTCATTCAGACAGTGGAACAGATTGATGATTCTCTCTGGAGACAGATTCTCACTGATCTTTTTCTTGATGTACTCAACTGTTTCCGGATTGGTCTGTGAGCTGCTTCCTGTCTGTGTCACCAGGCCTCGTAGGAGAGACTGATTGGTTGACAGTGAAAGACCCATGAGGAAGCGGAGGAACAGGTCCAGGTATCCATTTGGACACTGCAAGGCCTTGTCCACAGCACTTTCGTAGAGGACATCAGGTCGGATTCTGAACCATTTAGACCACAGGGAAGTTGATTTTTCTTCTGACAGCAGGTTGACACCAGAGTTAAAGAATGTCAGATGGACATAAAGAGCAGCCAGAAACTCTTGAATGCTCAGATGGACGAAGCAGTACACCTTTTCCTGGTACAGTCCTCCTTCCTCTTTAAAGATCTGTGTGAACACTCCTGAGTACACCGAGGCTGCTGTGATATCGATGCCACACTCTGTCAGGTCGGCTTCATAGAAGATCAGGTTGCCTTTATGCAGCTGCTCAAAAGCCAGTTTTCCCAGAGACACAATCATCTTCCTGCTCTCTGGAGTCCAATGTGGATCTGTCTCAGCTCCTCCATCATACTTGATGTTCTTCAGTTTGGACTGCACCACCAGGAAATGGATGTACAGCTCCGTCAGGGTCTTGGGCAGCTCTTCTCCCTCCCTGGTTTTCAACACCTTCTCCAGAACTGTAGCAGTGATCCAGCAGAAGACTGGGATGTGGCACATGATGTGGAGGCTTCGTGATTTCTTGATGTGGTGGATGATTCTGCTGGCCTGCTCCTCTTCTCTGAATCTCTTCTTGAAGTACACCTCCTTCTGTGGGTCAGTGAATCCTCTGACTTCTGTCACCGTGTCAACATACTCTGAAGGGATCTGGTTGGCTGCTGCGGGTCGAGTGGTTATCCAGAGGCGAGCAGAGGGAAGCAGTTTCCCCTTGATGAGGTTTGTCAGCAGCACATCCACTGAGGTGGACTCTGTAACATCAGTCAGAATCTCAGTGTTGTGGAAGTCCAGAGGAAGTCGGCACTCATCCAGACCGTCAAAGATGAACACAACCGGAAACTCTTCAAACCTGCAGATTCTTGCTTCTTTGGTTTCGCTAAAGAAGTGATAAACAAGTTCCAACAAGCTGTACTTCTTCTCTTTCATCACATTCAGCTCTCTGAAAGTGAATGGAAATGTGAATACTATGTCCTGGTTGGCTTTGCCTTCAGCCCAGTCCAGAGTGAACTTCTGTGTTAAGACTGTTTTCCCGATGCCAGCCACTCCCTTTGTCATTACTGTTCTGATCGGTTCATGTCTTCCAGGTGAAGGTTTAAAGATGTCTTCACATCTGATTGTTGTTTCTGGTCTGTCTGGTTTCCTGAATGTTGTTTCAATCTGTCTGAACTCATGTTCATCATTGACCTTTGCAGTCTCTCCCTCGTTGATGTACAGCTCTGTGAACGTCTGATTCAGAAAGGATGGGTTTCCTGCTTTAGCAATCCCCTCAAACACACACTGGAACCTCTTCTTCTGATTTGATTTGAGTTTACGTCGGCACACTGCAGCAAGACATTCTACAAGAAAATATGACAAATAATGCATTGGATTACATTAGATGGAACAGGTCTATTTCAAGATTCTGAAACAATAATTGCAATATCAAGCTCTCTTGCAGTAAGGTCTTTAACTCGGCCGTGCTGCTAGGACTGGGAGCTTTGAACACCGGTAGAGTGTTGGTGTTTAGAGCGCTAGCCAGGGCTATAGTAACAAGTCCAAACTCAGGTCCACTTATTAGAAGTCTGGAACTTGTCTTGGTCTCATGTTTTGTTGGACACAGTATTGTCTTGGACTCAGCTTTTGAGAACTGGTCAAGTTGTCCCTGGTTGCTGATATGGGATCAGTTGTACAGAACGTGGCCTAAATTCTATGCAAATTCTATGCATTGATTAGTTTGATGTTATACGATAGATCATTCTTTTTTATAGATCCATTCTAATTACTTAATCACTATATTAGCACAGGAAAGACTATTGTCTATTATGAACAGGACTCGATTTGCTCTGGACTCGGTCTTGTCTTGGTCTTCAATGCCTTTGGGCTTGGTCTTGACTTGGACTCAATTGAGTTGGTCTTGACTGCAGCCCTGCAACTAGCACAAGCCGTCACTCCCAACTCGTCAAATATCAACGCTTAGTCGGTGTCCCTCAGTGTCAGATACCAACGCACAATGCACCCTTTACCATCTGTATTGTATTGGATGCACCGGGCGACAATTGTAGGGAGTAGTGTGAAAGCCTGACAATTCACTTAAGAAAGCAGGTTGGGGTGTTGGATGAGAAAAACATCACAGGACTTTCACCCAGGAGACTTGGGTTTGTGTCCCGTTCTTGTCCCATGTGACTTGAACGTAAGTTTAAGCACTACCCACAATCTTTTGCCAACCCTAAGTGGTTTTACCCAGCACATTGAAGGTGACACCAAGGGGTCCCGACCCAGAGCATTAAAAAGTGACGCCAAAGGGTCCTGACCAAGCGTCAGTATGTTGGGAGTGAGAATGTGTTGGCTAGCACAGGAGCTTTGGACTGATTGGGAGAAGGAGGTTTTTAGGTCCGGGCGAGGGGGAAATGCTGGTGGATAGTGGCACAGGTGTCATGCCAGAACTGGAGCCTAGCACGGTGTCATCTCTAATGTCAAACTAGTGCTAACAGTGAAATTTCAGTTCTGATTTTATTGTTATTTGCAGTAAAGACTGTTCTTATGTTGCGGTGCTTTACTTAAGATTTTTAGTTTCGTAATTGTTTTACCTGGAACTTGGATCATAGCTCTTGTGTTTTGTGTTAGAGATACTCGGGACATTGTCTAAGGGCAAACATGGGCTCTTGATATAACCCCCGACCAACATCTCTATTCTAATTTTCAGCTAGACAAACTGTTTTAGACAAGGTATGCAGCCAAAAAGAATGTACAGATCTGATGCAGATGTTGCGCAGTGTATATAAAACATTAGATGCGTAAATCTACACTTTAAACATTTATTAAAAGTCTCTTACTGTTCTGCAGAGAGTCAGCCAGCTCCTCCTGCTTCATTCTCCTCAGGAAGTGCAGTGTGATCTTCAGAAATGCCTCTCTGCTGCTCCTCCTCCTCTGCTCTTCCTCACCATCAACCACCTCCTCGTCCTCACATTGGCTCTCTAAGATTTCTGGGTAATCTGGACTCAGAACCCTCTGAATCTTTTTAAGCTCTTTCTTCACAAAAGCAACAATGTTCTCCTCAAGAAGCTGGAATAAAACAGTAATACCTTAACTTTCAGCTTTATAAACTTAACTTTGATTCTAACATCATACAACACACCTTCAGCACCATCTGTCAAAGTATAATAGCCCACATTTAATACTATGACATTTTGAAAAATGTGATTCTGTCTCACCAAGAGTTATTTACCCTTCAGCTCAAATACTGTACTTAACCTCTCTAACCTGACTCTTTCAGAATCCTTGCTAGCGATGTAACTGTCCAACGGGAGGTGAGAAAGGTCCCTACCCAAGGGGTCGCTATTAAGGCACTTGCTTAACTTGCTAACTAGCGTTAATTCCCTTAGCCACTTAGCCTATGTGATGGACACTTGTTTATCCTTGCTAACCTCCATTTCTTTTTACCAACTTGTACAAAGTACAAAGGGGCCTTGGCATGTAATGCCTTCTCGATCAGAGATAGAAAAGTGTGCAGCGGTGCCTGGATCTAGGTGCCGTTTGTTAATAAGTAGCTCTACTGTGTAAACTACTGTATCTGCTAGGCAAACCACAATGTCTTGTTTTCTGTTTCTTTCTCTGTTAAATACAAGTTAAAAGGTGGGCTTGTACAGTACACACCATAAATATAGAGTCCCGGTCTGTTTGATGACCAACCTCTGACGTCTCCTGTTGAACTCTGTGGAGAAAACATGGTCCATTAGTAATAAGAACTTGACCGTTTGTATGTGTAACTGATCGTTGAACAGTGTAAGTAGAAATATACGCCAGTGCCTTGAACACAGAGCTTGTGAAGGAGAAACTTTCCAACTTGCCAACTTGCAACTTGGGGTTTGACAAGATATTGGATGTTTTGTAGTTATGTAAGAAACATGTACATTTGCTTTCTTTCAAAGATTGAAATGTGAAGATTGATAGGATTCTCATATCTGAGGGATTAGTACTCAGTCCAAAGGAAAATAAGAAAGGAAGATAGAAAGTATAGATTAAAATGAAATATAATGAAAAGGTTTAGTGAGAACCTGACCTGAGATACATCTGGTACTTTTGAGGACGAAGAAGAAAGAAACTTTATCTACAGAAACAAAGTTACTGGATGAGATAGAGCTGTTATTATTAAAAAACTAAGCAGACAAATTTAAATCAACAATGCATGTTACAGTTAAGTTATATAATATAGTTATACACCTCTTAGAGGATTTATGCTAAAAACGTTCTGTTGACTTACTTTGAAATTGGATCTTGCAGTCTGAAATTCATAGGGAAACCCATGGACGTGTCGCTCTTCATGGACACACAGGTTGGTGCAGGAGAATCTGCTCTTTCCTGCTCTGCCCTGAAAGAAACGGAGCATTGACAAAAGACAGGTGGAAGTATTAGAATCTCAATGACTGTAAAGAAAGATGGGTTATAACTTACCTCACATAGCAGACCAAATTTCAGTCAGACAGTAAAAACATTTTTGTTTCAGAAAATGCAGATTAAAATAAACTTTTTAAAAATGTGCACTAATTCGGGCGCCTGGTTAGCTCACCTGGTAGAGCAGGCACCCATATATAGAGGTTTACTCCTCGAGGCAGCGGCCGCGGGTTCGACTCCGACCTGCGGCCCTTTGCTGCATGTCATTCCCCCTCTCCCAGGTGGTCAGTTCTCATCTCAAGGTGATCATGCTTTTGCCATCATTGCTCCTGAAGTATTTGCATTAACCTTCGAACATCTGAACATCACTGGTCTGAGAACCTGAGACTCCTCTCCAACTCCTCTAAGCACAAACCAACCCGGTCTCACGCCAGGTCGTGAAATAGTCACGTTATTTTGATTTATTGATACATTTACAGGTCACGATTTGGACGTTTATTTCGTGTACACGTCAAGAATTTTGAACGTGTACAGGTCACGATTTTCAAACCTGCTCTGGGGGACGCAACAACGGGGAAATGAGGCGCCACACGCCGGCCACAACAACAGGACAGACCGCCACATGTGGGACGCGATCCCCGGGTGCATCCCCAGGCGCAGGGGCACACAGCAACGGAGAAACGAAACGCCACTCGCCGGCCACAACAACTGGACGGGCCGCCACTCGCGGGACGCGTTCCCCGGGCACAGGGGCACACAATAACGGGGAAATGAAATACCACAACAACGGGACGGTTGTGGTTAGGAAAAGAAGAACGGGGAAAGGAACTGCAACGCGCGGGACGCGATCCCCGGTCTCCGGGGTGAAAGTCCCGTGTTGTTTGACCCATCCACCCCCCCGACCAAACTCCCTGCGCGAACTTTCGCCTTATCAAAACTACTCACTACCGTCTTCATGTGATCACGAAATATGCTTCCCATTGAAATACATTGCTTTAAAATTCGTAATCACCACACAAAAAAAACGATATTATCGTGTCCTGTCCACGACTCAAGAGATTCAATAACGTGACCATATCACGAACTGCCATGAGACCGGGCTGTACAAACACCTTCTCCGTTAAGTAACTTTTTGAAAATGGTCCTGAAAATGGTACACTGGTATTTTTATAAACCGTTTTTCTTCAAGAGTCCTCAATGTCAAACCAACAGGTGGCGATATAACCCTAACCGTTAAGCTATGTTGGCCAATCAGAAGCCTGAAGTTCCCGTAGAGGTCCGACCGGCGGCGAGTTCTGTGTCGTGGGAGGGTAGTCATACTCAGTGACCTGCAGAGTATTGAATTCTGACACCTCTGTTCTGCAATATAATGGGAGAACTGTGTGCATCTATCTATCTATCTATCTATCTATCTATCTATATATGTGTAACAAGCCCTGTTAGCACAGTTATTAGCAGCGATATCTTAGCTACGTCCGCCATTGCAGAGGTTCGCCTCATGTAAACAAAGGTGATAGCGGCGCACAATCTGATGTCAAACAAAGGAGACAACAGTGCGCACTCCGACGTCACAAGCCAAAATCACCGTTTTCAATCGACACCAATGCAACCGGAGTTTTGAAAAATCTTCACCCTGGCAGGAGTTTTCAAAAAGGTTCGGTTTCAGTGACCTGATACTGCGTTTGCGTGTGGACGAACGGCCTAACCGTATAGCGGTTGTGAAAATACCTGTGTTTGTGTGGACAGGGCCTAAGAAAGACTGGCGGAAACTAAGGATTATAGAAAATATAAAGAGGTGTAGTGAGAACACTGTAATGCATGTTACAGTTAAGTTATAGAATATAGTTATACACCTTCTTAGA
The DNA here is from genome assembly GCF_010015445.1 of Perca fluviatilis. Classification (NCBI taxonomy): domain Eukaryota; kingdom Metazoa; phylum Chordata; class Actinopteri; order Perciformes; family Percidae; genus Perca; species Perca fluviatilis. The sequence goes on from NC_053118.1 coordinate 35,083,571, forward strand.
GGATTGGTGCTCAAAACGTTCTGTTGACTTACTTAGAAATTGGATCTTCCATTCTGAAATTCATAGGGAAACCCATGGACGTGTCGCTCTTCATGGACACACAGGTTGGTGCAGGAGAATCTGCTCGTTCCTGCTTCGCCCTGTAACTAACGGAGCATTGACAAAAACCTCAATGAAGAAAGTTGGTGGTGTGTGTTAGGGCCGGGACACATTAACCCGATTATCGGCCGTTGGACAGTCTGGCGAGGTCAATGACTCAAATCTGTTCGGTGTGTCCCGTGCCGTCGTCCGTCTGGGGGGCTGTCGGCGTTCATTTTGGCCGACCTGACATGTTCAGTCGGCGGCAGGGCAGTCGGGACTCACCCGGAAATGACGAGCGCAATGAGGTGACTACAGTCTCTCAAAATCTGATGAAAATCTTTTAAACTGACCTTTGTTGAGCTGAAGTGAAGACAGATTCAGCAACTGCACGGCCTATTTCTCGCTTAAAATGTTTTCAGTGAACTATTTTAGTACAATATAAGATCGTATTCTGAACGGCCGCCATGACAGTCTGGCTTTCAATTTCCGGAGAAAACAAACCCATGTGACGCGTTCGTCCAATCAGCTGCCGGTTTTCATTTCTTGGGCAACAACACAGATTAGCGCCGCCTGCTGTTATGGAGATGTATTACGTCTCGTCTCCTCTCGTCTTTTTGGTCTGTTCTGTGGAAGTTTTTTGGACCTCTGGGACGCAACTGATCATATCGACAGGGTTTTCTGTCAACGGTCGCCCGTCGGCTAAATGTGTCCCGGCCTTTACACGTTGCCACACATAGCAAACCAAATTCAACAAAGGTCAGTCAGAACTTAGAAAACCACTGAAAATGTAATTAAGTGTTTGACTAGAAGCTAAATGCTTTGAATCCAAGAAACAGATCTGAAAGAGTCTGAATGAGTAACATCCTCTTCTTCATCACAGAACTGAGGCTTTTTGGACTGTTGGAGATCTTCATTTTACCTTTCAGGTTGGATCTGGCTGTCATGTTCCTCAGACAGAGCGGTGCTGGAGGGCGGGACGCCCTCGTCTTCCTCCTCAGGCTTCATGGCAGAAAGTACACCTTCGCACAAACACACCCAACATGCTTTGTTAGCTGGACTACTTATAAATGAATCCTAATTACAAGGATTTGATAACACTCGTGATGAATCATCTCCAAACAATTCCATTGAAAAATCTATCAAAGTTTTGTGACATTGCATACAAAAATCTAAATTAAAAGGAATATTCAAAGCTTTTACTTAAAAACCACTACAGATTAAAATTAAAAATCCTGCCTTCAAAATTGGATTATTGGATAATTTAGAGGGGAACCAATTCAATGATAATCTATTAGTTGAACAACAAAAATAATTTAGGGAAACTAAAATAAAAAAAAAATGTTTTTTTGTGATATTGTGAGATTTAACAAAATAAAGCATTTGAAGATAAAACCTTGGACTCAAAATACACACACTTTCTCCTGGGTATGGAGCGCAAGCGGTGCTGCCGCTTTCTCGTCAGAGTGTGTGGACCTCCTGAAATCCGACAAGTCTTACCAAATTTGCAATTAGCCATCAATTTTCGTAAAACAGCCCATATTTGAGCTTTATATAGTTGATTTCTCGCATAAAAAAGTCTCAGAAGTGAATTTAGTAACGAAACATTGCCGTGTCTGAAATATGAGACCTGCTGTCTCATCTCCATTGTGTTTCTATGTAGTTCGCTCAAACCAACACGCTTGCAGCTCATCTAAATATTCATGAGCATACCATATTTGGAAGAAAAGCTCTTGTTACAAATAGTAACAGTTAAGGGCCCATAAAATAGCATTCGGGCAATTTTTAGCCCAACCAATGATACATATCCTATTAGGAGACCTTAAGGAACAGTGTGAAATACCCTATATAATCATTCTATCACCCCTTTAAAGGAATCATACTAAGCTGGTTTAAGTCCTATTTCTCTGATCCATCTCAATTTGTTAATGTTAAGAATAAATCCTCCAGGTACGCTAAAGTTAGCCATGGCGTTCCACAAGGCTCAGTGCTTGGACCAATTCCATTCTCCTTATATATGCTTCCTCTAGGCAATATTATTAGGAAACACTCAATTAACTTTCACTGTTATGCAGATGACACCCAATTATACTTATCAATCAAGCCAGACAAAACCTGTCAGTTAGCTAAACTTCAAGTATGCATTAAAGATATAAAATCATGGATGACCTACAATTTTCTGATGTTAAACTCAAAGAAAACTCAAGTTATCGTGCTGGGCCCTAAACACCTCCGAACCTCACTATCCAAAGATATAATTACTCTGGATGGTATTGCCCTGGCCTCCAGCACTACTGTCAGAAATCAAGGAGTTATTTTTGATCAGGATATATCCTTTAACGCCCACTTAAAACAAATCTCAAGAACAGCCTTTTTTCACCTTCGTAACATTGCCAAAATTAGGCACATCCTGTCTCAAAACGATGCTGAAAAACTAGTCCATGCATTCGTTACTTCCAGGCTTCCTTACTTCCTTACTTCCTTACTTCCTTACTAATCAGGTTGCCCAAATAACTAGTACTAGTAACTAGTACTAACCGACTAGTACAACATGTTGGCCTTATAAGATTAACGTGGGCGTCAGCTATTAAAAGGTGATACAAAAATACTCCAAATGTTTTGTTTTTTGTTAAAAAATGCAGAAAATCTGTTCCCTCGTAGGCCGCCATGGTTATTTACTTCTCAATGCATTCTGGGCTAGTGACGTGAAATGGTTGTACCCCAACGTACCGGCTATTGACAGAACACAACAACGACGGAAATTAAAACAAAGCTTTATAATAAAACCAAATAAAACACTACATATATTACTGGACATTGTAACTATCCAACAATATTTTGCACCTTCTAACAAACTTTATATCTGAAATCCCTCTCTATAACAACCCAACCGAAATTCCCAAAAACATTAACCTACAATTATAATTGTCAAATTTTTTTTAATGTTCCAATCTCTCTTGATTCCCTTTAAAACAAATCAATCTTACATAGACCCACTATGCTATCGTTGAAGTTTGGTGATATTTTGAGCCTTTTTAGTGGTATAAATAGCGATTTGTTTTTACTTTCCCTGTGCCCCGAATACTAGCTAGTGTTGTAAGCTAGGTTAACCAGCGGTCCGCGCTAGCGTCGTTGAAGCTCCAAATACAATCAATTCGCATGAAAACATGTCCCAGAGAACGACAGAGTGGGTACACATCCGTTATTAGCCCCTAGGTTCGTCCTTTAAGCCTACGGTCAAACTGAAGGCTGAACGGCAGACGTGTTCATCTCGCTGTTACTGTACTGTCAATAGCCGGTACGTTGGGGGTAAAGAGAGATTATGATTTGATAGTCATACCATCAATAAAATTGAATTGAAGAATTGATGCTGGATTGAAGGCAAAGGTTAGTAACACCAAATATTGATGTGATTTTAGATGGTGTTTTTGGTCGCTAACTTTGCATTTTGTAAATTGATAAAAATAAAGAATAATTTATATTTTTGAAAGCATTCTTAGTTTACAGCATTTTTTCCACACCTGCCTAAGACTTTTGTACAGTACTGTATATCTAGCATGTTTGCTTTTAAAGTGCTATATAAATGAAATAAACTTGAAAAATCGAATGTAACAGTCACCTCCCCCTGCCGCTCTTTAGTTTTACAGATCTTGGTTGTCTTCTTGTTTAACAATGTTCATAAATAACTATTCAGTAAGATTTCACTCAAAAGAATCAGGAAAATATATACCTGGTGGCGACTTTACATCCACATCAAGTGTCTTCAAGTTCTGCCTTCATCAGAAGAGGAAAACAACAGCGAGATGAAGTTCATTATTTCCTATAAAGCAGCTGAGTCACTCATCCTGACACAACTTCCCTATCAAGAAAAAAACAGTAGGTTATTGTAGTCAAAAATGTGTGAGGGCAAAGTCTCATCTTCATCATTATGGAACATTACTGGCATCTTCTGGGGTGAATTACAGTATATACTTCAATGTCAAATTCCTAGATGCATCTCATGTCCTCTGTGCATTGTGTCTACTATTTCTTACAGTTAAGCACAAATTGACATCCACACTGCTTTTATCAAGCTGGTTTGTCCAATTAAAAGCTACAGACCGGCATGACTGCGATATTTTAACCTTATTATTGTGCTTATTTCATCAGTGGTAGAAAAAGGACTCCGATTTCATAATTGGGTTAAGGTTGATTAATTTCAAACTTCCGGCCCACCTTCAACCACAGAGTCTAATCAGCCAGAATAACTGAAAACACCCGAGGTGTTCAGGGCTTTTAGGCCAACGTTACTTCTTTACAGTAAACTAACTACTTTACAAAAAACTCTAGCTACTGTTGTATCAGTCACTTTCATTTGACGTTTATTATGTAGCTAATAGCCTAGATGTTGTCCAGCAACTGTCTGTAACACACACACAAACCGTCATATTTACGGTTTATAAATCCGTTAAGAACACTATTTATAGATCAACTTTAGCCCGGATGCGCGAACACTTAATATCTATGCTAAATGCTTAAGGCTTACGTGGCCTCTAGCAACACGGTTACCGTTATGGTAAACAAAACGGCCATTTCCTTGTATTATAAAGTAGATAACAGACGCGGTGCAGCACCAGTGACATACATTATGTAGTAAGACCTTGTTACATTACCTTTTATGGGCGCAGGAGTAATTAGGCTCGTTCGAGATGAACTGCGCCTCGCCTGTAAAGTAGACGAGAGCAGGCGGCAGCAGCAGGGGGCGGTGACAAAAGTCCGCTCTCAAGTCGGACAGTAGGCTGTCAGTACAGTACCCGATCCGTTCCACCTGCACAATCCGTTCTGCGCATGTGCAAGATCACACGTATGCCATGACGTAGGCGCAGATGATAATGCTGCGTTCAAGCCACCTCGAAATAACAGGCACCGCCCCACTGGTTACGTTGTTTCTGCAGCTAGATTCAGTCTAAAATAACGTTAAGTTAAACTTAATGGGAAAAGCAAGCTACAGCTAAATTAAGACATTACAGTAATAACAATAAAGACAAGTATTGAGTGATTGTATTTTAAATGAGCACAAGTAAAGTAGAACTGACGTTACAGCTGTTATATATGTTAACGTTTATTTTCAAGTTTTATTTTGAGGGTCTTTTAAAGTTTACATGCTGTCTCAGCTAGCGGTTAGCCGAATTAGCTGTTAGCTAAACTAACGTTAGCTTAACTGTGGAGGCTAACGGCAGACCGCTGCAATCAGCTAGCGGTTAGCCAAATTAACCGTTAGCTAAACTAGGTAACGCTTTAGCTTCCCCGGGTGGAGGCGAACGGCAGACCGCTATAATCAACTCGCGGTCCGCCGAATTAACCGTTAGCTAAACTAACGTTAGCTTCCGGAGGGGCTAACGGCAGACCGCTATAATCACCTAGCGGTCCGCCCGAATTAGCTATTAGCTAACTAACGCGTTTCTGGAGGCTAGCGTTGAACATCTTGCGCATGCGCAGAACGGATCGTGCAGGTGGAAGCGGTGCAGTTATTCCAAGGTTTTTTTTTTTTATTTATTTATACATATAGAACATTACAGACAATTACAGTACACAATGCACAGGACAAATGACATACAACACTACATCAGGTATACAGTGTACAGGGGTACAGCCACAGTCACAAGGCCTAAGTGGACAAGCTGGTAGGCAGAGAAGTAAGTAATAATAATAATAATAATAATAAATTGAATTTATATAGCGCTTTTCATGGACTCAAAGTCGCTTTACAGGGCAGGGTAGATTATAAAAACATAACAAAACAAAACGAGCAAACAAAACAAGTAGAACAAAACAAGATACAGATGAAAAAGGGAGGGGGCAGGTGGACTATGGGTAGGCTGAGGTGAAGAGATGGGTTTGGAGGCGGGACTGGAAGATGGTGAGGGACTCAGAGGTGCGGATCTCTTTGGGGGAGGGAGTTCCAGAGCCTGGGAGCTGCTCTGGAGAAGGCTCTGTCCCCAAAACAGCGCGAGTTGGACTTTTGGGGAGGAGAGGAGACCGGCTGAGGTGGATCTGAGGGACCGTGAGGGTTGGTAAGGGGAGAGGAGGTGTGAGGTGTGAGGGGGGCCAGATGGTGGAGGGCTTTATAGGTGAGGACCAGGATTTTGTAGGTGATCCGGTTGGGAAATGGGAAGCCAGTGGAGTTGTTTTAGGACTGGAGTGATGTGGTGCCGCGATTTGGAGCAGGTAATGAGGCGGGCGGCTGAGTTCTGGACCAGTTGGAGTCGGTTGATGTTGGTAGAGCTGATGCCGAGGAGAAGTGAGTTGCAGTAGTCCAGTCGGGAGGAGATGAAGGCGTGAATGAGTCTTTCAGCAGCGGGGGTGTGAGAGAGGGTCTGATTTTGGCGGGCGATGTTGGGGTGGAAAGAAGGAGGTTTTAATGACTTGACGGATGTGAGGCTCAAGGGAGAGGGGGGGGAATCAAAGATAACGCCAAGGTTGCGGGCCTGGGGAGATGGGGAGACAATGGGCGGGGCCGATGGTGAGAGTGGGGTTATTGGTTTTGCTGAGTGTGGATTTGGAGCCGATCAGAAGGAATTCTTTTTTGTCGCTGTTGAGTTTGGAGGAAGTTGTGTTGCATCCAGGTTTTAATAGCTGACAGACAGGAGTTGATGTGGGAGAGGGGAGGATTGTGGGGGATTTGGTGCTGAGGTAGATCTGGGTGGCGTCAGCATAGCAGTGGAAGTCCAGGTTGAAGTGGCGGAGTATCTGACCAAGAGGGAGGATGTAGATGATGAAGAGGAGGGGGCCAAGCACGGAGCCTTGGGGAACACCTTGAGTGACTGTGGCTGTGGCAGAGGTGTGGTTGTGGAGAGAGATGAAATGGGATCTGTTGGAAAGGTAGGAGTGGAGCCAGCTGAGTGCAGTACCGTCGATACCGAGGTCTTTGAGTCTGGTGAGCAGGATGTTATGGCTCCCAGTATCGAAGGCTGCACTCAGGTCGAGGAGGATGAGGATGTTGAGGGAACCGGTGTCAGCAAAGGTGAGGAGGCGTTGTGAGGACTTTGAGGAGAGCGGTTTCTGTGCTGTGTAGGCGAAACCAGATTGGAGAGGTTGAATAGGTTATTGGCAAGAAGATGGGTTTTGTAGTTGTGAGGCGACTTGCGTTCCAGGGTTTTAGACAGAAAGGGGAGGTTGGATATTGGGCGGTAGTTGTTGAGAGAGGAGGGATCCAGACCAGGTTTTTAAGGATTGGGGTGACAGCGGCAGTTTTGAAAGCAGAGGGACAGTTCCAAGGGACAGTGAGGAGTTGAAGAGGTTAGTGATGTAGGGGCATAGGACCCGGGAGGCAGGACTTCAGAAGTGGAGTAGGGAGGGGGTCAAGGGAGCAGGTAGTGGGTTTGGAAGCGCTGATGAGTTTGGAGATTTCAGGAGGAGTGACTGGGTTAAACTGGGAGAGGAGGAAGTGTGGAGGAGGGGTCGGGAGGTCTGGAGGGATGGAGAGAGGAGGGTCCAAGGTAGGTGCTGGAGTAGATCCTGGAAGGTCAGATACAGGGGATAGGGATTTGTAAATGAGATTGATTTTGTCAGTGAAAAAGTGGAGGAATGAGTTGCAGAGATCCGGAGTAGAGGTAAGGAGGCTGTTGTCTCCGAGGCTTGATGAGGTTGTTCAATGTGGAGAAGAGGGTTCTGGGGTTTTGGCAGGGGTCGGGTGAGGTTGGTGGAAAGGCAGATTTGGCAGCAATGAGGGCATCTTTTTGTGTAGGCGATGGAGATGGTATTTGGGCTTCATGATGGACTGTGAGGGATGATTTCTTTGTCAGACGTTCAAGTTGGCGGCCAGTTTGTTTCATTTTCCGGAGTGCAGGTGTGTACCAGGGTGAAGAGGTGTTAAAAGTGACGGTTTTTGTTTTAGGGGGCCAGGGTGTTGAGGGAGGTAGACAAGGTGGAGTTGAGGTGGTCGTCTTGAGGTCATCGGGTGAGGTGAGGGTTGAGTCCGTAGAGTGGTGGAGAGCAGGTCAGAGATGATGGGGGATTGATAGATTTGAGGTTGCGGAAGGTGATTTCTCTGAGGAGGCGGGGGTGGGGTTGGAGAAGGGATGGTGAACCGTGAGTTTGTGATACAGAGGGGAAAGAGGCATGGATGGAGGTCGAGCACTGGTTGGTTGGTGGAGCAGACCAGGTCGAGGATGTGACCTTTTTCATGGGTGGGGAATGTGACATGTTGGGTGAGAGAGAAGTTATCCAGTAAAATTTTGAATTCTGATGAGAGCTTGCAGGTGGGGGAGTCCATGTGGATGTTTAAGTCACCGAGTAGCAGCAGACGTGGAGAGAGAGAGGCTGTGTGAGGGAGTTCAGTAAAATCAGAGAGGAAGGGGGATTTGGTTTAGGTGGCCGGTAAATGAGGATGACTGTCATGGAGGAAAGAGTTTTGAAGGCGAGATATTCAAACGATGATACTGAGGGGAGGGTGAGTTCTGTGATCCGGAAGTTCTGATTGAAAATGACCGGCGAGGCCACCTCCACGGTGGGAGGGGCGGGGTTTGCAGATGTAGTTGTAGCCGGGGGATGCTTGGTTGAGGGAGAAGAAGTCGTTGGGTTGTTGCCAGGTTTCGTGAGCAGAAGGAAGTCAAGAGTGTTGTCGAGGATTAGTTCATGGAGGGCAGGGGCTTTATTGTTGGAGCGTCGGTGTTTTTGAGGAGGGCAAAGTTGGCATGGTGAGAGGGTGGTGGGATGGGGCAGGCGTGGAGAGATCTGAGGTTGTCCGCGTAGCGTGCGCGCGGTCGTTGGGGTGTGGGGGTATTGCAGTTGAGGGGGACAGTGAGCCGATTAGCAAATGATTGGAGAGTATGATTGAGTGTATGTGAAGTGGGGAAAGCACTGTAGTCCGTGTCTGTTTTTGTAGCCTGATGATGCCGTTCAGCCCTATGTGAACCAGTGGGTGAAGCATTCGGACGATGGGACAGGTGCAACAGAGCCTGCAGGTGACCAGATGGATGGAATGGATTGTCCGTGGTGGAAGAAAACAAACTTGCGTGGCGAGCTTCTGTGGATGTAACGGCGCGCGGACAGAAGTCCTGTTGAAAACTGTTTGATGAGGACAGGATGGAATGGAGTAGTTGACGTGGACCAGTTGCAGAGTTGAATATTTGATCATGATGCCGACGGAGGGACGGAGAGTTCCCGTGATAGTGGTTTCGCCTGGGCTAGGAGCACAGAGGTGGAGGTGGAGATGGATGAATGAGGTGATTGCCAAAATGATCCACAGCATGACCGAAGGAGAGGAATGTCTAGTCTTGGTCGCGGCTCGCATCTGGTGGAGGTTGCCTATGAGGAGGAGGTCAGCAATCGGGTTAGCCGCCGAAGCAGCTAGGATTTGCCGCCACGCGTTTGGTGAACGGGGGCAGCTAGCTAGCGGCTAACCGACGAGGCAAGAGTCCGGTCAAGGAGCCCCAGGCGGCTTCGGGAACCAGCAGAGAGACTGTCCAGAGGTACAGAGGCTGTCCAGAGGTAGGGGGTACAGCGAACACAAACACAAGAGAGTAGCAGATGAATAGCAGACGGAGAAGCGGCGAATAACCAGCGCCAGCGTCCTCTCACGTCGGTGTCAAGAGGTAGTAGATAAGTAGTAAGTAGATAAATATGTATAATAAAAAACCTTAATAAGTCTTTGAGGTCACATACAACTCATATAGATCCAGAGTTCTTACTGCCTTAGTGTTTTTGAGTACTTAACTGAATTTATGTAATTTCTAAACTCAGTCATAAAACCAGAAAAGAATGGTTTAGAACCATTGAATTTGTTTCTATGGATGTGGTATTTAGCATATAGAAATAAAAGATTTACAATAAAGTATTTACCTTTAAGTTCAGGTTCAAAATCAAACATACCAAAGAAAACATCCTTAAAGCAAAATGAAAAATCTGGGATTAATACTGAGTGAATGAATTTTAGGAACTCGGACCAGAATTTAACAACATGGGGACAGTTCCAAAAAAGATGTGACACATTTTCATCAGTGCTATTACAGAATGAGCAGTTAGACTCAATATCCTGTTTGTATCGTTTAAGGAAGGATTTTGCTGGGTAAAACCTGTGTATTAGTTTAAACGAAACTTCTCTCACTTTATTAGTAACAAGATATTTAAAAGGTAAAGACCACACTTTCTTCCAGGGAATATTCTCTACAATACCATTCCAGTATGGAACAACATAGGGAATAGTAACAAGGTCAGACTGGAATAAAGCTCTAATTTTCTTATTGATGCTGCGATTTTCTGTTGAGAAGCACAAACCACCTACAGATGTATCACTTAATGTGATTGGATGAGTGTATGGTTGTGGGGGAGTATTACCCTTTAACAACATTATAATCCCGGTGGGAATTGCATCAAAGATAATAGCATATTCCTTGACTGTTACTGGAAATTGATATTTTCTTAGGAAATCAGAGTATTCGTATAGTTTACCATTTGGATCAATAAGTTGGCTAACAAGTGTAATATTGTTGTTAAACCAATTTTCAAAAAAAAGAGATTGGTGTTTGTAGAGAATGTTCTCGTTGTTCCAAATGTAGCATTTGTGTGGTGAGAAGTTATGCTTAAATATGAGAGACCACGCCAAAAGCATTTGCTTGTGAAAATTAGACAATTTGATTGGGATTTTGCTGATCTTGTAATTGCACATCAATAAAAACTTCAGGCCACCAACTTTAGAGAAAACATAGTTAGGGATAAAGTTCCATAAGGATGTGGGGTTATTAATAAACTGTCTAATCCAGTTTATTTTGAAAGTGTTATTTAATGTAGTGAAGTCTAAGAAGTTCAGACCCCCCCATCGATTAGAGTTTATTATAACCGATTTTTTAATATAGTGTATTCTGTTTTTCCATATAAAGTTGAACAATACTGAGTCAATTTTTTTGGACACACTACTATCTACAGCTAAGGAGAGAGCACCATAAGTAAGTCTGGATATACCTTCAGCTTTTGAGAGTAAGATTCTACCTCTTAAAGATAAGTCTCTTTGTAACCATGAGTTCAGTTTCCGTTGTGTTTTCTGAAAGGTAGGACTAAAGTTTAGTGAGCACCTTGTAGATTGGTCTTTGGTTATGGTAATTCCTAGATAAGTAACCTGATCTTTTACAGGGATGTTATGTATAGAGGGCACCAAGCAATCTTTTATAGCCATAAGTTCACACTTTTTTAAATTCAAATGAAGACCAGAGGCTTTCGAGAATCCTTTGATTAGTTCTAACGATAAAGGAATTTGGGAAGCATCCTTCAGGAAGATTGTGGTGTCATCAGCAAGTTGACTGATTATAATCTGCCTATCTGCAATTAAGATTCCTTGTAAGGCACTGTTTGAGATATGAAGAGCCAGGAGTTGAGAAGCTATTAAGAACAAGTAGGGTGAGATAGGGCAACCTTGCTTAACCCCACGAGACACGTTAAACCTTGGGGATGTGCCAAGTTTTAATTTTACTGCACTATTGCCATTTTTATACAGGGTTCTAATAGTTTTACAAAAAAAATTACCAAATCCAAATTTATCAAGAGCTTTCAAAATGAAGCCGTGTTCAAGAGAGTCAAAAGCTTTATAGAAATCAAGAAACAAGAGGAAACTGTTATCATTGATGAGATCGCTATAGTCTAACACATCCAAAATCAGTCTAACATTGTTAGCAATATGACGTTTCCTCATGAATCCAGATTGTGATTCATCTATGATGGACTCCAGAACATACTTCATTCTATTAGCAAATATGATAGCCAACACTTTATAATCATTATTTAGTAGTGTAATTGGACGCCAGTTTTCTAAATTTTCTTTGTCTTTATTTGGCTTTGGAATCAGGGTGATGATACCTTGAGTCATACTTGTAGGAAGAGCTTCATTACGAATGCTTTCTGAGAAAACATTTAGTAAAAAGGGGGATAGTTCTTTGTCAAACATTTTATAGAACTCAGAGGTTATACCATCAGACCCTGGACTTTTATTAATTTTAAGACTACCAATAGCTTTCAGAACCTCAACATTGGAGATGTTATGATCACATGCATCCCTATCTTCTGCGGAGATAACTTTAAGATTATTGATCGAGTCTATAAATGAGTCAGCTGTCACTTCACAGTATTTGGATGTGTATAGGTCGCTGTAAAAACGGTGGCAAAAGGCAGATATATCTGTGGGATTATCAACTATCTGGTCATTTATTTTTAGTGTGTCGATAGTATCCAGGAGCGATCTAGTTTTCTCCAATCTAAAAAAGTAGGCAGAGTTTTGTTCACCCTCTTCTAACCATTTGGATCTGGATCGAATGTATGCACCCTTAGCTTTTTCTATATATAATTCATCTAGTTTATTTTGTAAGTGCATATAGTCAATCTTCTCCAATTCAGATAAGGGCTCCTTTTGACAAAGAGATGCCAGTTGTAGAGTAATTTCATCTTCACTTGCTCTTTTTTGTTTAGCCAAATCAGCACCAAACTTCCTAAAAAACTTCCCAAGCTCATATTTTAACAGTTCCCAATTCCTCCCGTAAGCTTTCTGGGTTTCTGCATGGTTACAGTGAGTTATTATAAGATCCTTAACTTTTTCTTTGACCTGTGCGTAGTTCAGAAGAGAACTATTTAATTTCCAGAATGATGCTTTTGGGCCTGTATGACTACCAGGTAAGGATATTGATAGATAGATTGCTTTGTGATCAGTCAACGGGGTATTATAAAAATGAACTAAACTGTTATTGTTTATCAGGCATCTGGAAACCAGCCAATAATCAATTCTAGACTGTCTTGATCTGTCCTTATTAGACCAAGTATATTGTCGCTCACTAGGAAACAATTGCCTCCAGACATCAACTAGTCCAAACTTCTCCATAAAACATTTCAGAGTTGAATTGGGAGACACTGAATTTCTTGGGGGGAATCTGTCTATGGTGTTATTTAGGGCTATATTAAAATCCCCACCTAAGACTAGAGAAGCATTGGGATATTTGGTTAACCAGTAAGATACTTTATCTTCCAATGTTTCAAAGAGTGTACTATTCTCCAGAGAGGAGTGGTAACCATAGAGGTTGATTATAATAATAGTAAAATCGTTTATGGCTACAATCATACTGACGAAGTGACCTGAAACATCTGTCTCGGTCACCATAACATGTCCCTTAAAGTTGTGTTTGAAAGTTCCTACTCCTGCCGAATGTTCAGAACCATGTGCTAGCCATATGTCGTTCCCCCATTGTGATTTCCAAAATTTAAAGTCAATTGGAGTTGAGTGACATTCTTGAAAAAAATAAAAATCTGCCTTGTATTTCTTTGCAAACAAAAATAAAGCCTTGCGTTTCACATTATCTTTCAGACCCCTGACATTAATTGACAATAAAGACAAAGACATAGAACAATATTATGAAAGAAACACAGATAGCTAGAGAAAATTACAATTTTTCCCTCTATGAACACTTAATAGCAGACTGACTCTGCAGTAGAGGAACAAATTATGTAGTCAAAATAGCAAGGGCATGTTTTCCAACCTGTTCAGTATTCAGTATACATGCTGAGTAAGCACCAGAAGATAACCTATTAGTTAATTTCAACACAAGGGTACTTTAACGATTTAAACTTCCCCTTCTTTACCTAAAATAAAAATAATAATAAATAAAAATAAAAAGTTGGTGATATCAAATCACATAACAGACGGGCCATTTTCTGTCGATTAACAGTAATGACCTAAGAAATTTGCATATGAAGAACGGAATAGACTAGACTTATATTTATGAAACAATATTAACAACTTCCTTACCCATTTAAGAATGGGCCAAATTAAATCTCGGACAGCACCTGCAAAAGTGACAGCCTAGCAGTAAAAAAAAAACAACCTTCATTCACAAATGATTAGCTGTGACCTTTTTACCGTCAATATATGCAGAGGACCCTTTGAAGCCTGCTTTCTTCCCCTCCTTCCTTGCCTGTTCAACCAGCGGCCACAGCTTGTTTCTGATGTCCTTAGTCTCCTGAGTCAGATCTTCATATAGCTTTATTTTCTTTTCCTTGATTATGGCTGCTGATCTAGCATCCCTCCAGATTTTGTCCCTATGCGATCTTGACAGGAACTGCACAATGATGCGACGGCTGGAGTTCACCTGAGCAGAGCGGGGACCCAGTCTGTGCACAATGTCCACGGAGTAGGCCAGATGATGAGCGATGTCAGGGGAGACCTTGCTGAAAATGTCGACGATGATATTCTTAACATTCTCTCCAGTTTGCTCAGGAATGCCAGCAACTCGCAGGTTCCATCTTCTTTTGTACGTATCCAGGTCGCCGCATCTGTCCCGGAGGATGACATTCTCCTTTTCTAAGATGTCAACTTTTTTCTGCAGGGATACAACTTTAAGAGTCACGTCTTCGACTTGTTTTCCCACGGAGTCAAGGACATCAGTGACGCTTTTGATGGAGTTTGTGTTGTCTTTTACCGTTATTTCTAGTGACTGAAGTCTTCTGAGTGATTCCTCCTGCATTTTTTCAATTCTTTCCATTACCGTTAACAGACGTGAGTTGGACACAGGCTCAGAGTCATTTTCGTCGCTGGTTCGCAGCTTGGACTTCTTGGCTGCTCGCGGCTTTGAAGTTTCTGGTGGCTTTGAAAGCTCCACACACATCTCAGTTTCCTCTGATAATGTTGAAGTGTTTAGTTCAAATTGGTCACTCGGGGATTTCTTGGCATAAGAGTGCATTACAGTATGCATATCTTCCGCTTCTTCCATGCTCAAAAGCATAAAAAAAAAAGAAAGAAAAAAAGAAAAAAAAAAGCGTAAAAAATGGCACTTACTGAGCTAGTTTCACAAAACGTGGTCAGGTTAGTTTGACCACGCTGAATTAGCAGGATGCTCGAACCTTCTGGATAACTAGCTAACTAGTTAACTCGGCTAGCAACTTTTGTACGAGAATAGAGTGATGGAAAAAAAGCACTTGAGAAGTTCTTCTTGATAGTTGTCGTCTTGATAAGTTATTTTTTCCATAAGGTTTCTTCTGTTCAGCCCTTAGTCATGTTTTAGTTGTTCAAAACATTAGTTTTATTCCTCACCCTGCAGAGCCACGCAGAAAGGATGTTATCGAGACGCCATCTTCCCGGTTCCCGCAGTTATTCCAAGGTGGTGGTGGAATGAACGCAGCATTATCATCTGCGCCTACGTCATGGCATACGTGTGATCTTGCACATGCGCAGAACGGATTGTGCAGGTGGAACGGATCGGGAGATGAGCCAGATCTGCGCAGAATCGATCACCGGCGATCGGCGCCCAATGCATGCCGGTTAGATTTGTGTCCGACTTGATCCCGACTTGCTCTGACGTCATGCACACGTGGGCAACGATAATCTCACGAGACCAAGGCGGCCGCAGTTCTGAGACGCAGGTAGCGCAGTTGCTTTTCACCAACTGCAAGAGCCAGGCGGACGCAGGTGGACCCAGGGCATGCTGGGAAACGCCGGCCTCTCAGCTGATCAAACAGCTGATTGGTTCAGAATCGACTCAACATGATGACGTTTTATATAAACTTTTTATTGATTTTCAATCGGAGGGATTTTAACTGTGATTTGTCTGATTTAAAAGCTTATTCTGTACAGAACACATGTTGTGTGGCTGATAGTTGTTTAAAAGTCAGAGAGACTAAATCTGTTCAGATTACGGATCATCTACAGTCTGTTGTTTATTAAAATCAGCAACAGATCGCATGTAGAGAATTTTGACAGCTACTTTGTTTAACAAAAAACTGAGACTGTGTAGAAGCTGAAACCGTTTCTCTCAGCCTGCTGGAATCAGCTGGAAAACTGTCCGATTTGAGAGCGGACTTTTGTCACCGCCCCCGGCTGCTGCCGCCTGCTCTCGTCTACTTTACAGGCGAGGCGCAGTTCATCTCGAACGAGCCTAGTTTTCCAGCTGATTCCAGCAGCCTTCAGGCTGAACAGGAAGTGACAGAAACACGGTGGTCCGATTCCGATTTAATAAAATGTTATCAGACCCCTATATCAGCTCCTACACAGTCTCCAGTTGTTGTCGGGTTAGCTCAGTTGGTAGAGCAGGCGCACATACCATATATAGAGGTGTACTCCCCGACCTGCGGCCCTTTGCAGCCTGTCCTTCCCCCTCTCTCTCCCCTTTCATGTCTTCATCTGTCCTGTGGAAATAAAGGCCTAAAAATGCCCCCAAATAAATAAAAAAGAAAACTCACAGGCAGCGAGGAAATGCGACTGGCCTACTACTTGGTGTTATAAAACATTGATGACTCTAAACGTTCTAAAATTATAGACTTTAATTTATCATCATTGATGAACGTGACAAAGAAGTTCTATTTAACAGTAAGAATCAACCATTTCCCTTGTGGATGCAATTTTAGGCAGGGATGCAGAACTTGGATGAAGTGCTTCTTTTTTTCAAGTCATTCCCTCTGTGTAGCTTGGTGTGGGCTAACAAGCAATTAGTATAGGAGTAGCTACTAGCTAACCAGGAAAGTTGTCCTATAGCATGGCTTAAATTACTGCAGAAGTTATTTTGCATTGATCCTTGTCCACCACTACCTCCACTCCAACCACCAGGTTGTTCCTCACTGCATGACTGAAAGCAACATTGTTACAGACATTAAATTTTGGATCTCTAGAATAATGGCACACTAGAACCAAGTTATTACAGTTATTACAGTGGTGGAAGAAGTAGGCCTATTCAGATCTTTTACTTAAGTAAAATTGCTAATACCACACTGTAAAAAATACTCTGCTACATTAAGTAAAAGTCCTGCATTAAAAATGTTACTTAACTAAAAGTGTGTATCATCAGGAAAATGTACTTAAAGTAGTAAAAGTAAAAGTACTCCATACAGAACAATCCTCCCATTTTAGAAAGTATAAAGGATCCAAACAGTTGTGTGTTTAATGGTCTAATCATTTCAGTTGGACTTGTAGGCCGTTACATTCTTGGCTAGTTTCATTCATAATAAAACATCATATTTTATAAACTACATGTGTTTTGTGTGCAAAAAGCTTAATGTGTAAAGTAACTAGTAACTAAAGCTGTCAGATGAATGTAGTGGAGTAAAAAGTACAATATTTCTCTCTGAAATGTAGCTGAGTAGAAGAAAGTGTCATGAAAAGAAAAGACTACAAGTACCTCAAATTTGTTTTAATTTGTGTCTATGAAAAAAAAATAAAGTCACCGTCAACTGTCATTTTTAAGAGTTACAACAGAAAATACAAGAATAAAAGCATACTCGCAGCTGTCATTCTTCAGCGTACTTTTAGGACTTCTCCCTCTTTTTGAGGCGAGACAACATCCATAGGCAGACATTTAAATGCACCTACAAAAACCCATCTATTCTAACATACTGATCTGTCAACAATGTGACAGAACAAGCGACTGATTGGAGCTGACGGCCGTGTTATCTGACTGGCTGTTATCTGCAACTCTTCAGAAGACAGAAATTAAAAAATATTTAGGAGCCACACATGGCTAATGTTTTTTTAGGACTTAATGTCAACCAAACTGTAAGTGAGAAGACCATAAGAGACATGCAATAATACAATCAAAAAAATTTTACTTTTTCAAAATAAAAGCATGTAAATAAACTATACATATCTGGCCCTTGATGTGATTCTCATTTTCCAGCGTGGCCTTTAGTAAAATAGAGTTTGACACCCCTGAAGTAGTAGTTTTGGTCCTGGTATTCAGCAGCCTCCTGCCAGAGGGGAGGGGTTCCGGGGTGAAAAGGATCGGCTACAATCTTTCCTGCCTGCTTCACAACCTGAAGATGTGCAGGTCCTAGACGTGGTAGTGTAGAAGTGCACCAGAGGCGGCGCCAGGGAGGGGCTAGGGGGTGCTGTAGGATTGCCATAGCAACCCCAAGAAATTGCTGTGGTTGATTTATAAATAAAAATAATAATAAATAAATCGTTAATGTGTAAATAGTATAATTTATATTTGAAAAATGAAAAAATACATTAATAAAACAAACCGATTATTTTTAGGCTAAAAAAACACAGGTGATCGTATTCGGCCAAAGGGTGCAGCACGTACAGCAGCACACATTGAACTTTTGACCTTACTTCCGCAGTAACGTATTCAGACAGAAGAAGAAGAGCTCAATATTTGGAGCCGTCAGGATTAGAGAAGTGAGTTTAACGCTAGCAATGGATAGTTTTTTACTCCCTCAACGTCAAGGTGTGGAGACTTTATCAAAACCTGTAAATGAGACTGAGAGATATGGTGAACCGGTCACCAACCGGGACGAAGAAAAACAGCCGGAGAAAGGTGATGCTGCTGAGGATGCTTAACGTCACCCTGCTGTAAATGACATTAGACCAGTGGACCGCACAGCCAGGCCACAGTGGGGGAGTCAGCTGATAGGGGTCCATGCAAGAACTTTACTCTTATCTCTGTCTCATAGAAGAGCATTACAGTAAACGTGTTTTACAGAAATGTGAATAAATGGATCACCGAATCTAAAGTTATACAGGACACTGGACATCGGTTTATTTTTAGCCCAGAAAACGTGTTCGCCCTCCGTGGCTTATTTAGATATATTAAGTCACTACAGATATGACTACATTATTTTGACCTACATGCAAGTGTGAAAACTGTGTAAGGATACATGCGCGAATGTGTTTATGTGTGTGCTTGGCTATGTGTGGTGTATTTGGCCTGCTGCATTACTCTTCTGAGCCACTGTATGAGAGCTACAGTAATGATCGGTTGAACCCAGCTTGTTGGATGGTATTTGAAATATGTTTGGTGGGCTGATCAGAGTTCTATGGTGCTGTTGTATCGGTAAATACAAGCTGGACAATTGTCCTATTAACTTACATTGTAGCTTGTTTCACTGCGGTCAAGCCAGCCGACACTCAGATCTCCGTGGTCAAATCAGCGGACACTAAAATTGTAGTGCGCTCTTATACCAGCACGCGTGGTAAATGCATTCAAACGGCCCAGATCGAGTAGGCCTAAGCAATGGACGGACCAGAGTGATAGAGAAAGACAGAGTTGCGACACTCCCATTGGACTCCGTTGTACGCCTACTTCCGGAGTATTCCTGCTGTGTGCTACTAATAAGACACACCTCACTATAAATTTATATTTTTCCAGTAAGACATGTTTAATTAATACACGAGAGCGCCTTCGGTTTTGTATTTGCACTTTTAAAATGACTGCAATAAAATGCATATAGAGTTCACCCACCAATTCTAAATATAAAGTTTGATTCTGAAGGCTCTATAGTTAAGACATGATATGCATTTTCATTTTAGCACTGACAATTCATAACTGCTGATTGCTGGCATAAATAGCTTTTGCAACATGTCCTTTTAATAGACTCTTGCCAAAAATAAGATGTGATGTGTTAAGTTTGTATTTAGCACAACAGGAATGAAAGCAATAGACAATGAAAGTCTACAAAGAGTTCAACAATACAAAACCAACAAACACGCTACAAGACAGCTATTCTCAAAGGGAGTCAATATGTGCCAATCATCACTTTGTGACATTACATATTTATTTATTCATTTTAAAACATGTTTACACTCATATACGCTATGGGCTAACATGGGCACATAGTGGTTCATTGGTGCAGCCTGAGGTTACTATATTCTTATTAGTTTGTAGTATTATGTATTAGTATTCAGTTCAATGTAAAATGGAATGTAAAAGCAACATTGTAAGTGTGCTTGTACAACGATGATTACAAATAAAAAATAAACAGTGAAAGTACATGGTGTTAATATAAGATATTAAAAAACTGGTGTGTCTTCCTCTTCATATGGCCATGGTGACCTGGATAAACTAGAGAGAGAGAGAGAGAGAGAGAGAGAGAGAGAGAGAGAGAGAGAGAAGTATATCCAGTGTTATTATTATAAATGTTGGCTGCTTAAAAGTGTCCAGAAAAACAAGAGTTATTGCAAGTTTAAGAGATAAATCGCAAGAGATGGAGAAAGACCAACAGAGTTAAAGGCAGGCTTGGTAACTATTTCATATATACACTTTTTTATATATTGTTTGAAATGGTCTTTAACCCCCCCGACAGCTAAAAATAAGTTATGGGCCCGAGGAGATGCTACTTTCAAATCTTGCATTACCAACATTACCACCCCTGTCTTTAAATAAGTGTGTAGCTGCATGCTACATCTCTGTGTGTTTTTAATTGGCAGAAGAGTTACTATAAAACTGCAAATTACATGATGTACTTGTACAATAACTGCCACAATAGTTCAGTGTCGGCTTTGCGTACGGTGCTCAAGTATTTAGTCGACAGTTTGGATTTGGGACACCGGTTTACAAAAATAACAGCTGTAGTTCTTTTCTGTCTGTGAAGCGATAAATTCATCACTGATCCATCCGACTGTTTCTGTGTTCGGATGTCTGTTTGACAATTAGGGCTGCAGAGAGGATCACTGGAGCTGACCTTCCCTCCATCCAGGACCTGTACCGGTCCAGGGTCAGGAAAAGGGCAGCAAAAATCTCTGCAGACCCTTCACATCCTCGTCACAAACACACCATCCTTCCCTCTGGTAGGAGACACAGGGCGCTGTCCGCCAAAACCAGCCGACACAAAGACAGCTTTGCTCTGTTGAAGGCTCAGAAACAGCCCCCACCCTCACACTGAACAAAGTCAATCAACACTGTTCTGCTCATCTACCTCATGTACCGTATATTTCAATCTTACAATTACAATATTGTTATTAATATTTTACCATTGCACTGAACTGCCTTGCACTATATTTATATTTAAATCTTAAATCTCAGACTATACTGATATTGCATGATTCCTTCACTCTCTTCAATTGTTATTGTATATTTCTTGTAAATTTGTAAATTCTATTGTATTGTTATACTGTATACTTAACAGTATTTTTTTTATATATATATTTCTTACTGCCCTTTCTGTTTTGTTTTTATAGGTTATGTTAGATTTTTTGTTACCCCACCAAATGGTGTCTACACTTGAATCTAACATACTGCATCTTGTCTTAACAATACTGGACCCTATGAACCAGGAACAGCCCAAGAGCAACACAATGTTCCAGCCCCATGTTCCCACAGCCCAATGGTCCCACAGCCCAATGGTCCACAGCCCAGTCCAGCCCAATGTCCCACAGCCCAAGGTCCACAGCCCAATCCCAACAGTCTGCCCATGCGCCCAATGCCCAATGGTCCCACAGCCCTAATGGTCCCACTCGGCCTTGCCACAATGTCCATGCCCACCTGTCCTGCCCAATGTCTAGTCCCACAAGTCCCTATTGTTTATTTCCCACAACCACATGTTCACATTTCCACATCTAAGATTTTTCTTAAAATAGCCATCACATTGCTTATGTTCCCACAGCCCTATGTTCCCACATTTCTAATATTTTTCTTAAAAAATAACAATATTAATTTCTAAGATTTTTCTTAAAATTAGCCCCTATGTTCCCACATTTCTAGGAAATTTTCAAAATTAGGTCTTGTGTTCCTACATTTCCCTTCAATTTAAGGGTTAGGGTTAGTTTGTTTATTTAAAAAGGACAATGTGCACTTACATTAAATGTTTGCAATAAACAAAAAGATGGGCGCACCACATTTAGCTAAAAGCTACATGCCATCTGTAGTCCATTGCTACTGGATAATAGGCTGGGTGTAATTGGTTACCAAAAGGGAGAAAGGGGGATAAATAGAAATGTGGGAACTGTGGGAACATAGGGCCTAATTCTGAAAAACGTCTTAGAAATGTGGGAACTGTGGGAACATAGGGCCTAATTTTGAAATAATTCTTAGAAATGTGGGACCATAGGGCTGTGGGAACACAGACACGCTCCCCCGAAGACGATTGTTCAGCTCAATTAACCATCACCATCATACACTGGGGCCAGCACATCTGGTAGCAAATCCACACTAGCGTGAGAGTTTTGTGGTCGAGAGTAAGACAAGACAGTTTTTAAAAGTTGTGGAAACTTACATCATCATACTGAAATGAGGCATTGCCAGTTCGGGTTGTGTCTCTTCTTTGGAACTGAGCTGAAAAACACATTAAAACAGCCGACTTGGTAAACTTTTTCTTTCTGACTGAGCATGTTCATTAACACAACACCCACAATTGTAAAAGGAACAACAGATGTTTAATTCTGAAGTAGAAAAAAGATCAGAAACATAAAGCTACAGGTGATCCACCAGGGAAAGTTAAACTTCTCAAACAAGCTCAAACAGCTGATAAATCTACTAAATAAAGCTCTCAATAAGCTGCCAGTGTTAGTTCAGTGTCCCCCCCCCCGTGACTTCGTGAGGAAAATGGTGCTGTTTGGTATTTTATTTAAATGCTAACTTTCTCAGATTTCATGCGTTCCTCAGCCAACTCACCGGTCAGCGCCCGGAGTTTTACGCAACAGCTCACAAAGTCATCAAAGGTGATTCTGCCATGTGAACTGAAGCGCTTCATGATGATGTTCATGGCCTGAGGGCTCAGATTATAACCTGCTTAGAAATACATCAAATAAATTACATTAACTGTAAAAAAGCTTAACCAAGGAATTTCCGTAAATAATATCTGTTTCATAATAAATTTAAGAGATTGGAGGACAAAAAAAATATAATGAATATATAAAACTACAAGATGTCTAACAGGTTGTTTTGTTAGTTTGCCTGTACCCATGGAGGCGACAGCATGCTGCAGCTCTTGGCCCTCCACCGTCCCACTGCGGTCCCGGTCATAGGATGCAAAGGTCATCTTCCAGCCATTCAGAACCTGCCACAGATCCTTGAACTCAGCGAAGCCCAAGCTGTTGGACATGTCCCTCTGACAAACCAGTAAGTCAAGGACCCATCACAAACTTTTCCAGTTGTCAGAAAAATCTTCTCTATACTTTAAGAGATGGGAAGCTTACCAAGAGAATAATTATGTGATAAGACACTATTACATACTAATATTATTTAGTGTTCACTACTACTACCACTACTACTACAACTCGATACTATGCTATTTTTGCAGGTAGTTTGAAGAAATTATACAAGAAATGCGCCAAATGATAACAACGAATAACAAAATAAGACTTTGGGAAGCTTTAGTCAGTTTAACAAGGAGAAGTTGCTTCATTTTTATTGTGCACTGCATTATAGGATAATAGTGACAGCAAATTCATTATGCATACTGACATCTTTGAAAGTACTTAATTTTGTCACTTCTAGTGTGAACTGCATTATCAAAACCCAACCAAAATTTAAAAAACAGATGGCAAAACATTAAGTATTGTGTATTTTTTGGTGTGGGTCTGTGTTTCCTGGTTTAGTGCAAATGAAGGGAAACAGAAACAATGTGCTACCACCTCGCAACAGTTGGTTTTTGCCCTTTGCTGTTTCAACCTATGCATAAAGAAACGTTTTTCCCAGTTTGCTGTGAAAGAACTGCTGCAAATACTCAATACTTCTCTTCTCTCTGGCTATTTCCTACAGGCCATGAAAACTGCAGTTATTAAGCTACTCTTTTTGTTTTCTTTTTTTTTAAACATATCTTTATTAAATTTCCTCAGGGCACATACAACATACAGGAATACAGCTACTGAGTAAAGAATTAAGCTACTCTTTAAAAAGAACAATCCAAACATGTCACTACTAAAAACAAACTTAAAATCTGAGTAAACATGTGGAGTTCCCCAAGGCTCCATTCTGGATCCTCTTCTGTTCCACAGCTTCATGCTCCCATTAGCTCTCAGATTATTGAAAACAACCAAGGGCCCTATTTTAACGATCTGAAACGCAAGTATGAAACGCAAAACGCAAGTAGCTTTGTGGGCGGATCTCGGCCGCTGTTGCTATTTTACCGGCGGGATAAATGACTCTTGCGCCCGACGCAAATCTAAAATGGGTTGGTCTGAAGTAGCTAGGTGTGGTTTGGGCGTAACATGAAAATAACCAATCAGAGCGTCATCTCACATTCCCTTTAAGAGCAGGCGCGCTTGTTCCATGGCGGATTGCTATTATAACGGCGGATTTGCCTGGCGCACGCCAGCGGGAGCTGTCCGAGATGCGGCAAAGTAATAAATGCCCGTCTTGTCCGGGTGGCGATGTTGCTGCGGCCCCTCGGGCGCATCTCCTCAAGTCTGGAGAGGATTGCTGCAGCCATGGAGCGTGGGCCTCCAAACGCACCACCTGCACCTGTTGTGCCCCTTCCTCTTCCCCCCACTCCATCTCCGTCCACCCGCTCCACCAGGAGCGCATCGCGCATTACTCCCGGACCAGATCCCGCCGTAGTTCAACATCACGTCTCCTTAAGTCTTCTAATATTTCCTCATTTATGTCATCAACACATCCATGATTCATGGACATGTTGTGTAAAACACAACAAGCCACAAAGAATGCTGCGACTTATGAGGACTGTACTGTAAAGTGCCTCCTGATCTATCCAAACGCATGAAGCGCATTTTCAGTAATATTTTTCCTTGCAATTATGTATGGTTTGCAAAAATGGGAACTGCTGTGTCCGTTTAGATGAGAGAAGTGTATGCGCGTTGTGCACACGCTACATTATGGCCAAGCATGCGCCCCTAAAATAGCATCTGAATAACGCGCTACTGACTTTAGATTAGCGCCACTGACTTTAGACCAGGTTTTTCCTGGTCAGTGGCGGAATTGTTTTCTGAAACTGCAGAATAGCACCAGGGAACGTTTGCGCCGGAACACGCATCCTCTTTTCGCTGAACCGCCCCCGGGAGCACAAATACATTCCCTAATTTACCGACGTGCGTCTGTGGAGGGAAAAGTCTGCTGTGCGTCGGGTGCAAAATAGGAATGATACATGCGTCGGTGTACAAAGGCAATTGCGCTGGGTGCAAGATAGGGCCCCAAATGTCTCACCATAATTATGCAGTCTACACACAGATTTATATAACGATGTCACCAGGTGACTCTGGTCCAATACAAGCACTGAGTCAATGCCTTCAACAAATCAATGATTGGATGTGCCAAAATGTTCTATAGTAAAACAAAGAAAGAAAACAATTGTTCTGTGCTGACTGGTGAAGGATACATCCAGCATGCTGATCATCAGTCTGCAGGTCTCCAGGCTGAAGGCTGGAGGAGTAAGCACATTAGGCTAAGACCACATTCATATGGACAAATCCACAAAATCCACCACTACAATAAGTTGTGTCATTAAATAAGATAATAGTCTTCATTTGCAGGAAGTGAACAACAAAAACAGAACATTTTAATTGGGTTGTTACCTAAGCAGATACAAAGAAGTGACTTAATGTTTAGAAAAAAGTGGCATCATGCACCATCTGATGTATCAATGCCTGGTGGGCCACTGTATACAATAGCATTACGTTCAAATGTGTCTCAGACTTAACAGAGCATTTCTTTTTCTTTTTGAGTGTATATTTAATAGAAACAGTCTGGTGTCCTTACGTTTGTATGAGCCAGAGATGCCGGAGTGTGTGAGGCAGCTCTGCAGCTCGTCTGCTGAGATCTGTCCATCCTGTCAGAGTTTAAGAAAACAGAAGGATGGGAAAGACACAATGCCAACGTACAGTTCGATAACAATCAGCAAATTGCACAAAGTTTAGAGAAACATCAACAGTATTATTCATATTAAATGTATATTGGCTGGTATTGTGGGGGTGTGGTACCTGTCCAGCAACAGCTGAAAAATATCCGTAGAGAGGATCCTGCTGCTGGGAGAGAGAGAAACAAGAAAGTTGTTGTTTGTGCAGCATTTAAGTTATTTACCTCATCGAAAATAAACCTCCTAAATGTCTGATTAGCACCACAAAAATCCTCTTCACTCAAATATAATCAATACCAGCTGCCTGCATGCTTTGCATAGTCCACCAGCGCTGACTCAGAGTGTGTTATCTATTATCAGGTTATCTATTGTGTGAGGGATTGTGTGAGGGAGTGTGTGTGTGTGTGTGTGTGTGTGTGTGTGTGTGTGTGTGTGTGTGTGTGTGTGTGTGTGTCTGTGCGTGCGTGCATGCTCCCCAGGGCTTGTAAAGAAGAAACCCCACCCTTATTTGCCCTAAACCTATTGTAAATCCATCATAAAACTGATACAAGAGCTAAAAAAGTTTGTAAAAGATTCTAGACAAACGTCGTCAAACAGCCTGACAAAAGTTTAACAAAACAAATCAAGTAGGCCTGAAATTTGCTAGAAAAAAAAAAAAAGCCTTTTACTTTTTTACTTGTAGTGGAGTAGGCTATTCTCACAATGTGGTAACTTCTTCCACCAATGGGTAACATCTTGAAAAGCTTAACATTACAATGTGTCTGGAATCAATTAAAGAACATGTAGCCCAATAACTTGTCCTAATGGTTAGCTGATAGCTCGCAAGCTATCCACATCAAGCTTAATGACAAATATCAGGTAAAAATCTAAACAGATAATAGGCTACACCTGTTCGACTTCCGCATTACTTGGACATGTCCCTGTCCCACGCATGGATGTCTGTGGAATTTGCGATCTCTAGGATGGCGAAGGAACGTCCCGCCCTACTCTAACCAAATCTGATTCCTCGTGTCTGAACGTAACCAATCCAACCAACGAAGGCAACGAGTACTAGCCAATCAGAAGCGTAGTAAGGCGGGACATACCTTCGCCATCCTAAGAAAACACAAATTCGCCGTCGGGACGGTGCTCGGTGGACAAACTGAGCTTTATTCACATATTTCATTACATTTAAAAGCTTCCTTACCGCGACACCACCAGGGGCAGCACCGTATCCTTGAAAGGCCATTATTTAATCTATTATAAAAAACAATAAAATAAGGAATTCCAGTCGAAATGTAAGCTACACCGCGCTAACACCTCCTTAACTTCAGAGGCGTGTCTGTCTGCATGCAGTTACTGTAACAAGAAGGAAAAAAAACGGCGGAAATGAGATTATAAAGTCTTGTAAATGAGCCTGAAGCACCGAGGCGGGTCTTGGTCTTAATGAAGGTATATCACGGAATGACCCGACCAGACTCCGGCAGGAAACAGGCAGAAAAATGTGAAATCTTCGGGATGTTTGTTGTTAAACGGCCTGTTTCCTCAGCGCTGCAGTGAGTGACCACATGACCTCTAATTGACCAATCGGATCAAAGCGCTGGCCACAACAGCTTTTTGCAACAGGAAAAACGTAATGAAATCTGATCACCCATGCATTATGACATGCACACACAAAATACACTCAGCTGCTGGAATCGGAGAAGTTTTTGACTCAAAACGATTAATCGATTATGAAGTTAGTGATCAGTTTAATAGTTGACAACTAATTGATTTCTCTTTGCAGTTTTACCTGTAAGTATAATCATGAAAATGTAAAAGTATAAAAATGTCCCCTGTGACTGTTACAGTATACTATTATTTTATCATTAGATTATTATTACTCATGCGTTATTGTAAGAGCAGGATTTGACTGTTGGAGTTGGTTGAGCTGGAGCTCATTTTGAACTATTAACTAATGATTATTTTCATTATGGATTCACCTGCTGAGTATTTTCTCAATTAATCGATTCATTGATTGGTTTGTGAAGTAGTGAAAAAAAGTGAGAAATGGCGTCACAAAGTTAGAGCCCAAAGTGACACCTTTACAATGTCTGTTTTGTCCAAGTAACAGTCCTGACCTCAACATTATAAAAAATATATATATATATATATATATATATATATATATATATATATATATATATATAACATTTAATCGACCTTTTGACATACAGTAGGCTGGTGCCATAGACACTAGGCCTAAACTACAGTATAAAACCAGGGTAAAAACTTCCCTTTGAATGTGATCGTTGGTTTGGAAGTAAAGAACTCTCTTGATCAGCAGAGACAATGAGGCCCTGTACAGAGAGGAGGTGACAACTGGTCCACTCCCAACAACCTGTCCCTCAGTGTGGACAAAACAAAAGAACTAATCATTGATTTCAGACGGCCTCCCGGCAAGCACACCCCGCTGTCCATAAATGACCTTCCAGTTGAGATTGTTCGGAGCACAACGTTTCTGGGCATTCACATCACAGACAACCTCAGATAAACACAGAACACTACATCACAAAGAAAGCCCAACAACGCCTCTACTTTCTGCGGAAGCTGCGGAAAGCACTCCTCCCCTCCCCATCCTGACAACCTTCTATAGAGGGACTATTGAGAGTATTCTCAGCGGTGCCATCACAGCGTGGTTTGGTAACTGCACTGCTGCCGAACGAAAGGCCCTGCAGCGGATTGTGAGGACGGCTGAAAAGATCTCTGCGGCCGCTCTTCCCTCCCTCTCTGACATCTACAACACCCACTGTCTGCGCAAAGCCAAGCATTGTTAAAGGTCCCATGGCATGAAAATTTCACTTTATGAGTTTTTTTTAACATTAATATGCGTTCCCCCAGCCTGCCTAGGGTCCCCCAGTGGCTCGAAATGGTGATAGGTGTAAACCGAGCCCTGGGTATCCTGTACTGCCTTTGAGAAAATGAAAGCTCAGATGGACCAATCAGGAATCTTCTCCTTATGAGGTCATAAGGAGCAAGGTTACCTCCACTTTCTCTGCTTTGCCCGCCCAGAGAATTTGGCCCGCCCATGAGAGAGAGAGTACGGAGCCCCCCTGGTCCCACTTTGTCAAAAAAATTAATTATAACTATCTTGAGGCCTCAAGATAGTTATAATTAATTTTTTTGACAAAGTGGGACCAGGGGGGCTCTGTAAGAGAGAGACATCATGGCTTTCAAACGAGCAAAGTGGCAGCTGGTCAAGGACGCACCCCCACCCTCCACCTTGCTTGATAGTATTAGGGGACCACTAAGGCCTATAAAAGAGACTTCAGATACAGTATTAGGGGACCACTAAGGTCTATATAAAAGAGACTTCAGATACAGTATTAGGGACCACTAAGGTCTATATAAAAGAGACTTCAGATACAGTATTAGGGGACCACTAAGGTCTATATAAAAGAGACTTCAGATACAGTATTAGGGACCACTAAGGCCTATATAAAAGAGACTTCAGATACAGTATTAGGGACCACTAAGGTCTATATAAAAGAGACTTCAGATACAGTATTAGGGGACCACTAAGGTCTATATAAAAGAGACTTCAGATACAGTATTAGGGGACCACTAAGGTCTATATAAAAGAGACTTCAGATACAGTATTAGGGACCACTAAGGTCTATATAAAAGAGACTTCAGATACAGTATTAGGGGACCACTAAGGTCTATATAAAAGAGACTTCAGATACAGTATTAGGGACCACTAAGGTCTATATAAAAGAGACTTCAGATACAGTATTAGGGGACCACTAAGGTCTATATAAAAGAGACTTCAGATACAGTATTAGGGGACCCATAAGGTCTATATAAAAGAGACTTCAGATACAGTATTAGGGGACCACTAAGGTCTATATTAAAGAGACTTCAGATACAGTATTAGGGGACCACTAAGGTCTATATAAAAGAGACTTCAGATACAGTATTAGGGGACCACTAAGGTCTATATAAAAGAGACTTCAGATACAGTATTAGGGGACCACTAAGGTCTATATAAAAGAGACTTCAGATACAGTATTAGGGGACCACTAAGGTCTATATAAAAGCATCCAAAGAGCACCATGTCATGGGACCTTTAAGGACATAACACACCCCTCCCATGCACTCTTCTCCTTACTGCCACCAGGTAGAAGGTACCGCAGTATGACTGCCTGCACCTCCAGAATGGGGAAGAGCTTCTTCCCTCAAGCAGTCAGACTGTTGAACAGCTAAACATGATTCAAATTTTTCACACAGAACTGAAATGCACTCCTGCACCTTTATTGTTTTAATGCAGCTAAAACTCTATATATCCTACCTCTGTTACAAGTCTACTTATGCCCTGTCTTTTTTTGTCTGCTGTCTGTCCTGTCCTGTCCCTTGTCTGTCTTAAATGCTCTACTTTAAGTAGTAATTGCACTTTATGTAAATGTGTGTTCACTAAATGTAAATGTCTCGAATGTCGTTTGTATATAATGTCGTTTCCATATATTTTTAAATGTGTAACACCACTTGATCCATGGTGAAACGTTGTTTCGTTTCACTATATACCGTGTATATGGTTGAAATGACAATAAAACCCACTTGACTTGTATCATTAGGACTTTCCAAATATTACATATTACATTTCAGGGTGCAAGCTTTAATCAATCATATACAAACCCAGACATCCTTCAATTAAGATGACGATAATGTAATTTGACCAAAATAAAAGCAAATGTTTGTACACTGTAGCTCAATAAATGTCAGTCTTTGAGGTGAGTACACCACATTCCTGAAAACACCAGCTTGCTCCGAAATATGTAATATGTAAAATATAGAGGTAGTCAGTGTTTAAATGCATTCAAAACACATGGATGATCCTTTAATAGAAGGCATTACATCATTAGCTGAGACAATCTGCCCCATCAGCTCCTCTAAAGTGACTCACACAGTCACTCCTGCTGCGTCCAACTCCGGTCCAAAGAAAACCATCTGTGGCTCCCTCTTTGGTTTCAGAGGCAGAGCGCAGACGAAGAGGAGGGGAGGAAGACTTGAGTGATTTCACCTCCTCTCCCAAGCACTTGTGGAGGACGCTGAAGATCGGGCTTTGGGATGAACAGGCTGAATCCTGACTGTTGGCTTTGGTCGCCCGCACCTCCTCCTCCGTGTCTCCTTCCTCAACATTCAGGGAGCCTTGCTTCAGCCGCGCTGGGCCACCGCGAGGAAGAGGAGGGGGAGGAAGAGGCAGGAGAGCACCCCGCTGCCTGCTGCTATAATACAGGTAGGTTTAAGATAGGGTAAGGACATGTTTTATTGATCTAAGTTGAAGTTTATTACATTTATATAGCACTTTAAAAGCAAACAAGTTTGCACCAAAGTGCTCCACACAGACGAACACATATGTATACAAGCATAAAACACATATATAATAATAATAATCATAATCATAATAATAATAATGTATACTTTATTGATCCCGCAAAGGGAATTACAATGTTTTCACTCTGTTGTTGTAACACACAGGGCTGAAATACACACACATGCACAAATGGAGCGATGTCAGAGTGAGGGGGGCTGCAGCTGTCGATGGACAGGCGCCCCGAGCAGCTTGGGGTTCGGTGCCTTGCTCAAGAGCACATAGGCAGTGTCCAGGAGGTGAACTGGCACCTCTCCAGCTACCAGTCCACCACCTATATACATAGATATAGTGGAAATACAACACTATGCAAGTAGAAACAAGTTGAGACACAAATTGAAACCCTTGAAATCAGATATCAGATCAGAAAATATACATGTATATATATATATATATATATATATACAACTGTATTTATACATATATATACATAAACATAAAATAAAAGGAAAGAAGACCGGTTAAACACAATTAAAAGTAAAAGCCAGGGTGACCAGACGTCCCGAAAAATTCGGGACAGTCCCGAAATCCAAGCAGTTGTCCCGAATCCTGCCCTAACTGTCCCGAAAATTAGAGCAAAGTCTCAAGAGCAGACTCTGGAGTAGTTCTAGTCTGATTGAACATTAAAAACTGTTCTTGGCAGTTTCTAATTGAGTCTTCCTGCAGCATGCAGCTCCCGTCATCACTTGAGTTCATGATTTTCATGATTTTTTATTTGCATTTTCGGGTTTACAAGGCAGACAGTTGAGTTTCTGAATACAAATAATTCATTGTTACACCCCCACCCCCCTCCAGTCTCGAAATAAAGTTGTTGCATTAATAAAAGCAGAAAAAAACGCATTATTATACAACTGGAAAACAAAGTAGGCAATTCAATGGGTAAATATAACAATAGAAGTCAGATGTAACATCTTGTCAAGCCACTAATGGCATTGACTATGCTCTTAGATAAGCACTTTAAGTATGATAAAGCGCTGTATAAATGTAATGAATTATTATTATTATATATATAATATAAAATAGAACTTTATTTATCCCAAAGGACTATTTTGTGCCCAACTTGCACGATAAATAGAGTCAAACTTCTCAACCAATTGATGAATTTAAACTTTTAATTTGAGTCCCTTTTAGAGAGGTTGTGTCTGATGCTGTTAGTATGTGCTTGTGTGTGACTGTCTGCGCGTTTCATAACTCATACTTTCCTTTCCTTTTCTCGGGTCTATTTTGCAAAAGAGATTCGGATGTCAATAATTACAGTAAAGAATCTAAATTTAAAGAATTAAAGGTTATAAAAATGAACTTGTTGATCCTGTCATGTCAGCTGCCCCCAACACATTACATTATACATAAAAAAATCACCTCACTGAGCGTATATGTTTTTGTTTGTACATGAAAAACCTCACACTCCCCGTCCCGCTATGTGTGCATAGGCAAGTGTCTGTGTGTGTGTGTGTGTGTTTTGTGTGTTTGTGTGTGTGAGTCTGTGTGTCATTGTGTGTATGTGTGTGTGCGCACAGGCAAGTGTGTGTGTGTGTGTGTCTGTGTGTGTGAGAGTGTGTGTGTGTTGTGTGTGCACACACGAGTATGTGTTTGTGTGTGTGTGTCAGTGTGTGTCTGTATGTTATGTGTGTGCAAAGACGAGTGTGTGTGTGTGTGTCAGTGTGTCTGTGTGTGTGAGTCTGTGTGTGTGTGTGTGTGTGTGTGTGTGAGTGTGTGTGTCTGTGTGCGTCTTGCAGGCGAGTGTGTGTGTGTGTGTGAGTTGTGTGTGTGTGTGTGTGTGTATCTGTGTGTGCGTGTGCACACGCGAGTGTGTGCTTGCGCACAGGCGAGTGTGTGTGTGTGTGTGTGTGTGTGTGTGTGTGTGTGTGTGTGTGTGCCATTTTATGCTGATCACTGGGGACTTCATTCCTTGTCCAAACCCAGCAGGTTTTACCAGCAGATACAGGAAACAGAAGGATCAGACATATGATTCGGCCATGTCTTGTAACTCTAAGCCAAGCCCATGCACTAACCAGCCATGCATGTTTGGGTTCTTGATGTGTCTTTAAAGCCTGAATAAAATGCATTTATATGCAATAATGATTATGCTTTTTTTTTTTTATACAATTCAGGTTAACCTGAACACTACCTGGTTTTTTAAATGTTTTTTTGTTAATCATTTGCAGAGAAACATCAACAACTCTAAGTTACACTTCATTGAAATATTTAAAACAAAGAACATTATAATATGAATAGTTTTTACAGCCAAAACGGGCGCAAAATAAATGATCAGTCTCAGGGGAACTACAACAAAATGTACAATTTAAATCAATATATTTAATAGTTAAAATTTCATCGGGATCAAATCTATGATAAAAGCTGTACAGAAACAGCCTTAATTTGAGCTATTTATCAGTGACAGATGCTGATTCCACACCAAGTTATGCAACAACTTCCCACCTGTACGTGCAGGTTGTGATGACGTCATCAGTCGGACTGCTGGTGCTCAGCGGTCAGGGTCCGAACCTCCGGTCCACTCAGGGATCATCATCAGCAGCTCCGGCCCGGCTGGGCGAGGTCCCGCTGTTCCTCCTGCTGTGATCGGTGCCGATGGGGGAGACGGGCCACCACATTTCACTGGCGGGCGTTGTTGGGAGGGTCCCGGGATGGATACCCAGCGATGTGTGTGTGGTTATGGGCAGAGGCAACCGGAAGGTTTGGGTTCCTGCTGGCCTGGATCTCCATACGTCTACTACGGAGGTGAGTGCTTACCTGACCTTTAACCCTATACTGTGTGGACCCATTTTCAAAAAGTTTCTGTATCAGAAATTTGGGTTTCTTTCAACCAAATTGTCAACAAAAATAACATGGATGGTCCCATACAACGCTCTTCACAAGTTAAATAAATGATCAGTTCACTACTTTCATTGAATGTGGGTGTTTTATTTGGTTTTATAGCATTTGAAAAAACAAATTGATAAAAGAATGTTGAAAAAAGTGACAAAAATGTAAGAAAAAGTGACAAAAATGTAAAAAAAATAAATAAAATGCAGAAAAACCCCCCACAAAAACATCGGAAAAAATGACAAAAACCTTTGAGAAACATTGAGAAAAGGCTTAAATACGTCGGGGGAACGTGACAAAAACGTTGAAAAAAGTGACCGAAACATTGGGTAAAGCGACAAAAGTGTCGAAAAAGACGACCAAAACATTGAAAAAAAAAAATGTATTTCAAATTTTGACCCAGAAAGGACAAAAAGTTGCACGGTCGACGGGAAGACAAACACAACACGAGGGTTAAATTGTGTGCTTTGTAAAGATTTTCTGTTTCTTACTCTGATTTTAAAGGTCCCACGTTGTAAAAAGTTAGATTTCCAAGTCTTTTGTGATTATAAAGCAGGTCAAAGTGCTGAGAAAATACTATAAAAGTATCAAAATACTAAATCCACAGAGAAGTGCCCAACATTTGTGTAACAACGTTGTTTTGCTCATGCAGTTCGGAGGAACCTGGTGGTTGGAGTGGAGGTGGTGGAGGAGGTCGCTGTTGAAGACACTCTAGAAGTAATGTAAGTATTGTAGGAATATCTTATGACCGTTATGTTATGCTGACTGTACCACTAAAGCTATTCTTTCTATGGTATATGGAATATAAACTGCTATTTATTGACTCTTTACTACATTTCAGCATTTCTGTAGTCTGTCTACTCATGTATAATGTGTTATTACTGATCTACATCACTATCTAGACCACACTTTGCACTAATTGTACATCATCTTTACTACATCTCAGGATTTATATACTGTAGACTGTCTATTCATGCATATTGTGTTATTACTGATCTTCATCACTATCTAGACCACTAGTGTGTATTGACTCTTTACTACATTCAGCATTCACATAGACTTTCTATTCATATTTTGTTATTACTGACCTATATCACTAACTAGACCACAATTTGCACTCACTGTATTTTGACTCTTTACTACATCTCAGCAGTGATATAGACTGTCTATTCATGCATATTGTGTTATTACCATATTACTTTCGCATATCCATCGACTTACTTACACCTCACTTTGCGCCTGCTTTGTAATGCCTTACTTTATGTAGCCTATTGTATTCTGTATTCTTGTATTGTATTGAATGTGAAACTGTATGTTGTCTTGCACGCTTATGCTTTTCTTGGCCAGGTCACCGTTGCAAATGAGAACCTGTTCTCAACGGCCTACCTGGTTAAATAAAGGTTAAATAAAAAAAATAAAATGGATTCTACAGCGTAAAAACCTTTTTGTGTGACACAGAGTTGTAGTGTGGTTCACAGTAACACAATCACACATGTATGTTTGGTCTATAAAGATGGGGGCTGTCTTTTCTCTTCTCAGAACAGAGGACTTATACACAGATGATCTGCTGGATCTTGAGCTGCTGCAAGACGCCCAGCTGTACCCCACATGAGCCCCGAGAATCTTTCAGCGTGTCCTGTTCAGACTGTTAACACTGGAAACAAAGCTATTATTCACATATTTATCATATTTGTTTGTTTTTTATATATATTATTACAATATTTTTGTGTATGTGTGTCTTTGACATGCTGTTTGTCTTTTTTTCCCTGTCAATTGTCATTATTGAGATTTACAACAGAAACGAACAATAAAAATGTACTGGTTGTTATGACTGTTTTTCTTTTTTTAATGGAAATATATAATATAAAATAATATAACATGGTATAAAATAAAATAACATAAAAAATATAGATAAAATAATATAAAATAATATAACATAATATAATAATAAAAAAATATATAATATAAAATAATATAACATGGTATAAAATAATATAACATAAAAATATAGATCAAATAATATAAAATAATATAACATATAATATAATATAAAATAATGAAATCGTGGACTTAAACTACCAGCATGCATCGCTCCCGTTCTCCCGGCGCCAACGCCCCGTGACACGTCATAACCTCGCGCAGAACATGGCTACCGCAAGTGCAGCGAAAACACAACACCGATGATTTTGGGACAAATTATCATCTAATTTTGACTTAAAACCTCACAATGTCCGACTCATTGAAAACACAGACTCTTCAGGATCGACTGGACCGTCTACAGGAGCTGACAGAGTTCACAGAGAACTGCAAAAAGCAGCTAAACGATATCTTTGAAACGCTGGGATGGTCGCTCGACGACTCCAACCAGGTAGCTAACCCGTTGGGTTAACGTTAGTTTAGCGTTAGCGTTTAGTTTTTAACGTCTCTCCGAATAAAAATAACACGACGTGGTTATCTTATTCAGAATTTAATGGAGGAAAAGCGTTGCTTTTCAGTTGCCGAAACGCGGTGTTGTTTGTATGTTTTTTGTATTGTGCCCTGCCAGGGGACTGCAGATGTACATTAGCCTGTGGCTAACTCTGGTACATAGACATAGACATATAAGAAGCTCTGGTACAATGCATGAAATGGTAACATTTATGTTTAAAATTGCACGTGGTCCCTAATAAATAAAATAAACTAATA
Organism: Perca fluviatilis; assembly: GCF_010015445.1. Lineage (NCBI taxonomy): Eukaryota > Metazoa > Chordata > Actinopteri > Perciformes > Percidae > Perca > Perca fluviatilis. The sequence goes on from NC_053118.1 coordinate 35,120,013, forward strand.
ATAAGTCAAAAAAGAGAGTATCCTAAAGAAAAGTCGTCAGAACTGAGAGACCTGACCCAGACATTACTATATTATTATTATTAGTATTATTATTATTATTATTATTATTATACCTTATTACGAAGACAAAGAAGGGAAAAACTAAAACAAGTAGAAAAAAACAACACCATCATAAGACTAATAGAAAGACTAAATAAACTGAAATATCAGATGAAACTTATATTTGTGTGTGCAGACTGAAACTCAGAGCCAGAGTGGGGTGTGTCATCTAAAAATAAATCTAAAAACTTTTTTTTTTATTTAATTTTTTTTATGTTTTCACAGGAAGCAATGGAGCAGTGTCCCTACGACCCCAACCACAGAGTCCCGGTGAGGAGCATGGAGAAACACAAAGCCTCCTGCCGCCTCCGAAAGTTGGGCTACTCCGCTGAGGAGGAGGTAACATACACACGGCTCTAGTCCAAAGTAGAAAGTTATGAGTAGGGGTGGAACAAAATATAAATATGGCAACATGTGGTTGTCTTTTAGTCATGGGATACGAGAATCCATACGCTGGCGCCACGTATTGATATTGTAATTATTAAACAGGCGCTCAACACGTGAATAAGAGACAATTAAACATAAGTTAACCAGCCGAAGAGGAAGAGGTTTTCAACCGGATGGCCATAGACTGTTAATATTAATGGACAATGCATCCGATTTGGTGAAGTGCTGCAAATGCGGCAGTGCCTTAAACCTGCATTCTATCTGAATTCCTGCAGGGGGCGACACGTGCGGTTGCAAAAGGAGTTCGGTTTGTGTAGAAGTCTATGAGAAAGTGACCCACTTCTCACTTGATTTATTACCTCAGTAAACATTTTCATAATGACTTTATGGTCTCAATCGCTAGTTTTAAGTCTTCTGCAACACAGAAGGATCTTCATTTTCTGAATTATGGTCTCGATTTTAAAATCGTCGATAAAGCAGGAGGTGTGTTAGGGCGTGGCTATGATGTAATTGACAGTTTGCGTCTTATATGTGATATAACTATGGGACAAAGATATATGTAAAACCTAGCGAAGCTAAATCTTACCTCGAATTATATGGGCTAGCTTTCTGCAGCAGTTGCATCCAGATTACCAGTGAAAGTGTGTAACGTAACGTAGAGTGTAAACAGCGTTGCCAACTCTCAGCTGATGTCACAGTCAGATACCGCACCAACAGTCTATGGCTCCTCCTTCTTGTCTAAAATCGTCACATTCCCAACCAGGATGGCTGCGCCCGTAATGGCAAACTCGACGACTCATAGCAGATCTCCACAAAGCAATGGGTGACGTCACACATGCTCTGTCCATTAGTATTAGACAGTCTATGGTGATGGCGGACAGCAGTTTGAGGAAAATAACAGATGCCACGTTTAGGTCCAAAGTCTGGACTCACTTCGGCGTTTATACCATTGATGGGACAAACTAAATTGATAAGAACGAGTACGCAATATGCAAGAACTGCCTCGTAAAAGTAAATGATTAATTATAGGATTGTCTAGCAATATTGTGATTATCCCCGGATTTTTGTATTGGGATATCATGTTTCGTCCATCTTATTGTATCGTGAGGTACCCAGCTCTGATTTCCACCCTAGTTATGAGTAAGGCGTTTCAGACGTTTACTATAAATTTCCCTTTACGGGTGTATTTTACAACCTCAATCTGTACCAGTACTCCATGAACTGTGTGTTAATGTAATGCTCTTAATCATTAAGAGAGCAGTAAAAGGGTTTTATCACTCTATTGCAGGCGGAGATGTTCGACCCTTCTGTGTGTTATGAGAACAGCAGTGTCAGAAGCTTCACGATGGGTGAGTCATTATTGATTACCGTTATCTTAAATCCCAGTTCAGATAATCTGGGTCAAGGGTGCAATAAAATGACATTTTTTTTCCTTTTTTAAATCAGAATCAGAAGATTTATTGTCATTGCACAAAATGAATGACATTTTTAGCAGCAGTTCACCCAGTAACATAGATATTAATCTACAAAGACAAGACATTAATAGTAAAACAACAATCATAAATAGAAAGAAATACACACTCAAAAAGTACTAGGTGAATGTGTGTGTGTTCGTGTGGGGGTGTGCTAGTGAGTATGTGTGTGTTTTAGTGTGGTGATGGCTTGTGGAAAGGAGCTTTGATTTGAAGAAAATGTCTTGAAGGCCATAAAATTATTATGATGCTTTTGTTCCTGGAAATAACAACATAGAAAATACAACCACTGTTATTATATAAAGTTATATAGCTCCAAAGATCACCTGCTTAAAGTCAAAATGTTCTGGACAATAATTTTTTTTTTTTAAAGGGGAAGATAAAAAGTACCTAAAAACTAATTACCTTTTTTTTCTTGTCCTTGTTTTTGGGATTACTTTTTCTAAAGATACGTTTAAAGAACAGGAAAGAAAACACTTAAAGAACTGCAAGACTATCAAATACTTGTTTCATTTCTAAGATCTTTTTATTGTTTCTTCATTTAAAACATAATTTGTTTTTAATCTTTTACTATGGGATGATTTGAAATACAAAAAGAAGTTAACGTGTATGTTTCTGGTTTAACCAGCCCTGCCCAGGAAAACACACTTTGTACATTTCTTGGTACATTTTTCAGTTGCCATCATGTCATTTTCTTTCATTCAGACAAATCCACCCAGCACCAGGTGATCCTGCAGGCGAGGTCTGCTGCACCGCTGATGAGGATGGAGGGAGTCTTCTGGCAAGGTGTGAGCTTAACTTGTAAAGGTTCACTGTCAGAGGCGCAAATGTATAGCGTCCTGACCAGAGATAGGTTTATAGTTAGATTTCATAATCCATTAACGTTTAGTCTTAAACTCCAGATGCGGTGACTAACCACTAGATGTCACCAGAGCAATATCTTGTGCCATCCTCACTTACTCGTTACTCAGCTGTTTGCTCCCTCTTGACCTAAATCGGCCTCATCCCCCCCTCCTCAAATATGAATCCCACTAAATAAGAACCTATATTTTCTTGATTTGGGATTGTTGGTTTTTATTTGATGTCATATTTCTGCTGACGTATCTTATCCGTGTGTTGTGTGTTCTGTTTGCAGTGACAATGGTGAGTATTAGAGAGGAGCTGGGCTCTAGAAAGTTCTGCAGCTCTGGTTCAGGCTTGCCTGATTACGTGTAGTATCCTTTAACATCATATCCTTTTAAAAACCCAGGGCTGGGCTGGGACACACACACACACACACACACACCGTATACATATTTTAACAAACTCTTTTCCCTTTACGTGTTGGGGAAAATCTTCATACACAAGACAAGACTTCATGTGCATAATATTAACGTCCCTTCCTCTTTCTGTGCAGTCTGCTGCTGAAATTATTCCAGTTAAAAGCCATGATCGCTTACTGATTTCAATCACTAGATCCATATTGATCACAAAAAAGGAGATGAACAATTGATAAAAGCTCACAGCTGGACTCGTATCGTGGCCACGAGTTCTGTTGACCACATCCAGATGTATAATAGTGTTTTGTTTTTTTAAAGCACAGTGATTTGTGTGTAAAGCTTCTCTGGTCCTCCATCAGGTCAGTACACAGGCCAGCCCGTCGACGTACCTGAGAACCACAAGCGCGCGGTGTGTGACCTCACTGTGGCCGACCGACTTGCTCTGTACGATCATGTGGTCGGCGTCCTCAACCAGCAGACGGAAGCGGCCTCCTCCAGCAACGACGATCTCTACGTAGACTTGGTGTCCAAACTCCAGAAGGGTAAGACTTGCACATCACGGTGAAGACTTCCAAAAGCCTCCCAAACATCAGAATGATACAAAAACCAAACTGGGTCAGATTACATGTACATGGGAAAACCGCAACAATTTTGCTCATAAAATCTTCCTTATTAGCTGTTTGTTCCCTAATATTACTGTTAAAAATAGTTTGTTTGGCTTCGCATTTTGCTTTTATTTTGGTGAATACACAAAGGGCAGTTTATTTTTCCCCTCAGCGTTGCCCTCAGGTAAAATGTGTGTGTGTTTGTGTGTAGATGAACAACAGAACGAACCAAAGACTCACCTGGAGCTGATGGCAGAGATGAGGGACTACAAGAGGCGGCGTCAGTCTTACCGAGCCAAGAACGTTCACATCACCAAGAAGTCCTACACCGAGGTACCAGCGAGCAACAGGGCAATGTTTGGCTGCTCCTTTTTTACCCATAATCCCTTCTATATGTTGTCACACATTTTCAGGCATCCTTGTGCTGTTGGTTTATATCTTCAGAGTTCAAATGGCTTTGTTCTTGAGGACAGGTGGTACAGGCAAACAGGAAGGAAAAAAAAACATTAAGCAAATGCTCAACACCATCGCTCAAGATCCTGACAGTCCAGCGCACAACAGAAGTTCCCCCCCTCCCCCGCTCATCACGTCTCATTACCTTTCTTGATTTTGTATTCTTGTTTTTGGCATTGAATTCAATTGTATTTATAGTATAAAATCATAACAAGAGTTATGTCAAGACACTTTACAGATGGAGTAGGTCTACACCACACTCTATAATTTACAAAGACCCGAAAATTCCAGTAATTCCCCCAAGAGCAAGCATTTAGTGGCGAGGAAAAACCCGCTTTTAGGAAGAAACCTCAGACAGACCCAGGCTCTTGGTAGGCGGTGTCTGACGGTGGCAGTTGGAGGTGTAATGAACATTGGCAATAACGGTCACAATAAAGATAATGGATCAGTGACTAGAAATAGTAGTTGTAGTAATTCAGGGCACGGCAGGGTGTTACAGGGTGTAGCAGGGCACCGCGGGGAGTGGCAGGGTGTAGCAGGACTTACCAGGGCACTGCAGAGCGTAGCAGGGTGCAGAGCACGACCACGGCGACAGCTGCAACCATGATTTAGGTGTCACCCTAATCCAAGGAAAACTGCTGGAAAAAACATAAGGACTCTGGGGAATAAGCTCCCCAGTGCTAAGTTAGTAACAAGCATTTCTGGGACATGGATGCACACGTTTAGGCCTTTACTGTGACAGCTTAGGGGAGAGCGAGAGGGGGAATGGCATGCAGGTAAGTGCCGCAGGTCGGCAACAAACCCGTGGCCTCTGCGTCGAGGACTGAGCATCTATATATGGCCGCACGCCTCTACCACTAGGCCACCCAGGCACCCAACGTCTCATTACCTTTCGCAAGCAATTTAAACGGGTTCAAAATCATCCGTCAAGTAATGTAGTAAAGCCGCAGGACACTGGCTGTTTTGACCAATCAATGCACAGAAATCTTCCATCACTACACCCTGAGGAAGGCTCGAGCCGACACGCCAATAGAGTTAAAGGCCTTTTTAATTTTTTGTAACCAACCTTTAATGCCTGCATATGTTTTTTTTATGACTTTTCTGGTCATAACTCTTCCTCCTGTCCATGAACTTTATAAAGGTACTAATTGATTGTGACTGTGATCACCCTGTAGGTGATCAGAGAGGTGATCAACGTCCACTCAGAGGAGCTCAGCAGACAGTGGAGAGAAGAGGAGGACGAATCGACGAGATCTGAACTCTCCTCCCAAAGGTACGACAAAACACCGTGACCCCCCTGACGATGATGTCATTTTGTTTAATAAGGAAATGAAACGTGTTTTTGGAGCGAGAAATAATCTGTTAGAGCACTGTGTCAACGATTTGATATTCTCTGTCTGTCAGGCGTCGGCTGGATGAGAGGCGGTCGCTGTCGTCAGAGTCTCGCCACTCCCACAGCAGACGCCATCGCAGCCGAGAGCGAAGCAAAGACAGAGAGAGCAAGAAGAAGAGGAAGAAGAGGGAGAGGTGAGAGAGGACAAATTAACTAATATTGTTTGTAGATGTTTTTTTTTATGCTTCATTACTGGATGCTTAACATAAGTTTCTTTTTTTAAAACAACTTGTACAAAATGCAGCTGCCAGACTATTAACTATCACACCAATCCTTGCATCCCTTTATTTGCTTCCCGTGAAATGTAGTAGTAGTAGTAGTAGTAGTAGTAGTAGTAGTAGTAGTAGTAGTAGTAGTAGTAGTAGTAGTGGGAGTGGGGCAGTTGGGTTTGCGGCACAGTCGCAAGGCACGTCATGACAGGACATCAGACATTTGATACAAACAAATAGTCCCTACATCAGACATAACATGAGGAACATACATCATCACACACTATACACCCTTGGGTATGACCAGGCCAGCTGGACATCTAGCTTATTTTGACTGATTTAAGGCTTTTATGGCTTGTGGTACAAAAGGGAATTTGGATGTGTTCTTGGTCAGAAGGGGGGTGCAGAAACGACGCCTAGATGGCAGTAGTTTAAAAGGAGCTGCCAGGGGGGTGTGTGTAGTCACATACAATGTATTTGGCCTTTCTCACCACACCAGTCTGTCTTTGTAAATGTGTTCAATGCTCGGTAGTGTTATGCCAAGCAACTTGCTGGCAGTTGTAACTGTTTTTTTCTGATTCTTTTTCTGTGACTCAGTGTCATTTCCAAACCAGCAGATAATACAGAAATAAAAGCAGTATAAAAAAAAAATCATATAGAATACCGTCTAAGATCCTTCAAGGCATTACATGACCTCCCCGCTACATTTCTGAGCTCCTTGTTCCTCACTCCACTACACGCCCACTCAGATCCTCGCCCTTTGGTCTTTTATCAGTTCCTCGCTCCAACTACAAAACCATAGGAGATGGTTTTTTTTTTTTTTTTCGCTCCCCCCCCGAATCTTCTGCCTCAGTCGGTCAGGTCTGCTGAATCTCTGGACTCTTTTTTTTTTTTTTTTAAAACGTCTTTTACAAACCCACCTTTATACATTAGCCTTTGTGTAAAGGGCTGCACCACCTTTATGCTGTATTTTAAACGTAATGTTTTATTCTTTATTTATTTCTTCATATGTACAGGGTAACCGCTGGGTCTTAAAAGTCTTAACAATGTCTTAAATATAATATTCAAAAAATAAGGCCTTAAAAGTCTTACATTTCTTTAGAAAGTCTTATATTTTGTTCACAAAGGTCTAACATTTGTATTGTCCTTTCATAAGATTAAATAACTCCTTCATTGTTTCTTCAGAAAGCATGCGTTTTAAGTAGCCTACTACAATAAATGTATTAAATTCAAGTACTTGGTAAACAATTATTTTTGTAGTCTAAAATCCTTTCTGATATTCCATTATATTCTACATACTTTTGCCAGTATGTTCATAAAGTTGGTATTAAATTTCATTCTAAATGGTATTAAAAATTTCTTAAAAAGCTCTTAAATTGAACTTGTGGAAGCCTGTGTGTGAAGCACTTTGTAACTGCGTTTGTAACTGTTTCTAAAAGTGCTGTATAAATAAAGTGTTACTCACTTCTTACAACGCAGCTGTAGAACAAATATCAGATGGCAACCGTCATTGGTCAAAACTTTATTGGTAAAACTGGCTTTTGTTTCTGAAAGTGACAAAACGTATTCTCACTGTTGTCGCATCTTTGCAGGGATTCCCGTTCTCCTGATGACCACCACCACGACCGCAAGAAGAAGAAAAAGAAAAAGAAAGAGGAGAGGGAGAAGTGCTAGTGCTGGATCAGCAACAACAGATCAGATGAGGTCAAAGGTCATTGTGGCTCCTACGGGTCAGAAGATGTCAGGTGTCACAACATTTTAAGATTATAAACAAGGGGAGATAAATAAATGGGAATAAAGTTTTGGGAACCAGCAACATCAACATTTTTGAGCTTTTTGTGCTTCACAAACACCATTTTAAAATCTAAAATATTCTTTTCATATCATGTTTTAATACTACTGCTTTTTTAAAAGCTTCTCAGTTTTTACAGTGTAATTCCATGTCTGCAACTAACGATTATTTTCCTTCTCGATTAATCTGTTGATTATTGTTGTTTGGTCTCTAAAATGTCAGAAAATGGTGAAAAATGTGGACCAGTGTTTCCCAAAGCCCAAGAAGATGTCGTCAAATGTCTCGTTTTGTTCACAACTCAAAGATATTCAGTTCACTGTCACAGAGGAGAGAATAAACTAGAACAATATTCACATTTAACAAGCTGACATCACAGAATTTTTACTCTTTATTCATACAAAATGACTCCAACTGTCGCTGGTTAGCTCAGTTGGTAGAGCGGGTGCACACGTGCAGAGGTGTATTCCTCGATGCAGAAGGTCCAGGGTTCGAATCCGACCTGTATGTCCCCCCTCCCCTTTCGTATCTCAGCTTTCCTCTCTAATAAAGGCAGAAATGCCACATAAAATAAAAAGACTCAAACTGATCAATTTGAATATCTAAATAGTTGGCGACTAATTGAATAGTTGACAAATGATTGATTAATCCCCCACGCGCCTCTTCCTGATTGGCTGTGAGTGGTTTTCAACTACGGACCACGTGGAATGTTGGACGGGAGTGCCATAGCTGGCACACTCATGTCACGGGGTCAAAGGTCACTCTGGTTTCGGGCTTGACTTTGCAGTGTCCTCACGTGTTTACACAAGGTTTCTGCAGTCGTTGGGAAGAATCCTGGGAAGTCTTTTCATTTGAAATGTGGGTTTCAGAGGTCTTTCGGAGAGAAAAAAAATCCAGTTTGTAAAAAAAGATGCTACTTAAAATGTTCAAGACATCATTTTAACATTAGATCACACATTATGTAATGAGCTGTCACTAGACTTGTGAAGGGGAACGCGTACGATTCTTTAACTGTAAGTTGAACAAACTCGCGGCTGCTTCATCGAGGACTGAGCCTCTGTATATGGGCGCACGCCCTACCAGGTGAGCTAGCCAGGCACCCGTAGAGATACATGCTTCTGAATAAACTCAAACTTTGCAACATTGCTCTAAAGGCTTCAATTGGCATCAACTCACGACTATTTTTGGTCGAAAAAACAAAAGACAATGAAAAATGTACAACACCTTTCCCCCCGAGCCCAAGATCAATTCAATTTTATTTATAGTATCAAATCATAACATAAGTTATCTCGAGACACTTTACAGATAGAGTAGGTCTAGACCACACTCTATAATTTACAAAGCCCCAACAATTCCAGTAATTCCCTCAAGAGCAAGCAGTGCGACAGTGGCGAGATGACATCATTCAACATCTTTCAACATCATTTCAACATCATTCAACATCTTTTGTCTAACCAAGAGTCCAAAAATCTAAGATATTCTGTTTTCCCGTAATGTCAAGAGTTAGTAAAACTGCAAGTTCTCACATTTTAGGAGTTGGAACCATCAAATGTTTAGCATTTTTTTTGCTCAAAAGATTACTTAAAAGATTCATCGATTATTAAAATAGTTGCTTAAATGTTCTGTTGATCAACTTATAGTTGCAGCTCTAGTTCAGATCAGTGTGGAGTTTAGCCTAGCTCATTTAAATTAAGTCTAATTTAATTCTTTCATCACTGTACAGTTTTAGTTCATTCTATTTTTCAGATTATTTCATTCAATATATTTTTTAAAGTCCTCTGTTTGGGGTGGCCTCTAGCTCACCTAGTAAGAGCGTGCGCCCCATGTAGGCCTTGGCCTGGGTTCGAATCCAACCTGTACCCCTTTACTGTGTCGTCCCATCTCTTTCCTGTCTATCCACTGTCATTACAGAATCAAAGGAAAACCCCCAGACAATAATCTTAAAGAAAAGAAAGCCCTATGTTAAAAAAGTTTGGGATTTTTCAGAAAACAAAACCTTTTTGTATCCTGATGTTGACAAAGATTACTTCTTCTGATATAATGAAGGTTACTGTGACAAGATAAAAACGTATTGTTCAGTATAGAAATTGGGCTGCGTTGCCATTTTGAGCTGAAGATAAAGT